>NW_009708862.1:0-871 GCF_000703405.1 Apaloderma vittatum
ACCTGCTGGCCACACATCTCTTGATGCAGCTTAGGACACGATGGGCTTTCTGGTCTGCAAGTGCCACTGACGGCTCGTGTTGAGCTTCTAAATACAGGTGATATATGTGAGAATTAAGAGAGAAGAACAAATGTGCAACAAACTGTTGAGATATGCTTAACCCACTCCTGTTGTGCTCACATACCTCAGCGCGGTTCCTGCATTCACAGGGAATGGCAGGACCTCTCACAGGATCTCTGGGCATTGAAATGGAAACACACATTCCTCTAACTTCAGTACCCAAATCGATATTAATGCAGGTGCTCTAGGTCAAATATTTTTATAATGGCTTTAAGATGGTTGTTTTCCCCACTCATTTCACAAAGACCTGGATGAAAATAGGGAAGGAAATGAATGATAACCTTGTGGAGCAGCTGTGGAGTAGGTGAGGTATCAGTTCAGGGAGACCACTTGCTTTAGGTCCTTCATGTGGAATTAGGGTCGTCACTGCGATTTAGTGAGAAACATATGTGCAAATATACACAGAAACTACAGAAAATGTAATTTTCAAAGCTTATTCAGCAATGGATTGCAGAATACAGGTGTTGGATAGAATACACTTGCACTAAATTGGACTGTGGGTGAATAAAATAAAGGGGTTGATCTCAAACTCAGCCCTGGAGACCCGCGCTGTGTTCAGCTGGAAACACACAGACTTTTTGTTTTGCTTCTGCAACTTATTCAATAAATATTTTGGCATGCCTGTCTCTTATGCCGCCTTAATCTTCTCTTCTACTGAACGGAAATTAGCATTTGTAACTTATTCACCAGGGGAAACAAAAAAGGCTCTGCACTGATTTGAAACTTAATGCCGAAGAGATAACCGGAATGC
>NW_009708862.1:902-2598 GCF_000703405.1 Apaloderma vittatum
TGCCGAGTCAGCACAAAGTACATTCAACAAATAAGCTCATTGCCTGAGTATAATTTACTGAAGACATGGTAAAGAGTGGGGGAAAAAAATAATAATAATAAAAGTGTTTTATCTGTACGGTGTTAAAAAATAAGTCAGACTTTAATGGACGTTCAGATACTTGCTTCTACCCTAACCGCCAGCCCTTTCTGAGGCAGCAGAGCAGGCATGGTCTGTGCTGGGGCAGCAGCAGCAACACGGCTGTAACGAGAAACACTTTGGGGTTTCTCTGGCCACATGAGTGGTTTTGTTGTTGGCTGTTGTCTTAACTGGGGCAGGGCAGGACCTACTGGAATAACATTGAAACCGACAAAACTTATTTTGCCACGATTCCCTTTCTAGGTATCAATTCTCCCCATCCCTTAACTTGTGCAATCTCTGGATTTAATCCATTTTTGCTCTCATTCTCTGACCAGATTACAGAAATACTTCTGTAGGTGCCATCCAGGTTGAGCTCAGGAGATCCTCTGCTTCCCCTGACCCTTCTTCTTCTGCATTCAGCTTGGGGTTTTTTAATTTAACCGTCATCTCCGTGTTGATTAAGACTGTTGTTTTGTGCCCTGAGAGCAGCCAGCACCCACCAATGCCCTGGGCGTTGCCTGGCAGGTGAGCACAGGCACATCAGCACCTTTCATGGGGTCAAACAAGCAGGAAAATTCCAACTGAGATAACTAAATCATGTGAGAGACAGAGACTATGCGCCTCTGACACTGCCGCTGCTCACTTGGACCAGGGTAAAACACATATCATGAAATAACTGCAGAGTTTCTGTCCTCCTGCACATAAGGAAAACACTTTTCCCCTCTTCAATTTCTAAACGGGCAAATAAATTTTGCTGAAAGTAAATAGAACAGGAATAATGTACCTTGAGATACTAGTACAGTAAAAAGCTTAAATGCTTAAAAATAGCAAAGGTACAACAGAGAAAAATGGTGTGCTTTGATTGGAAACATGAGACAAGCTTAAGCACAAATGAAATCCCAATCCTGCACGAGTTTTAATAACAGAACAATTTTATTCTGCTGCATGAGCATCTCTACCAGGGCTGTTACTGGCACGGCTACCTTGGAGGGGGAAGGTCACGCCCCGACTGATAACGGCTGTGCCATTGAATTCAAACCCTTTTATTGTTTCACTAGAAAAAATAATAAGATGCCTATTTTCTTTTTTCTAAATGGCAGATAGATGAGTTCTTCAAACAGTTACAATACTGAGAAACATAACGACAGTCTCTAATTAGATAAATTTTTCCCCTAATCCAACCCCATGCAGGTTTAAACAAATTACTCCAAAAAGCCGACCAAAACACCTACTCAACAGTTTTCAGTGATTAAACAGCAGTTTCACTTGCTTGCTCTTCATTTTTCACTCCTGGGAAGGGTTATACATCTTTTTATTAGCTCGAGATCTAAAGCTGCTTTACTGCCTCTTAGCCTAACCTGCTACAGCTAAATTGCTTCCTGCAGTCCATAAAGAGAGAGCTTTCCCCAAAATTGGTGCCGGCTGAAGGTCTAGCAGGGCCAGCATCGAAGTGCCAAACCCCGGGAGGCACCGGGGTGCTGGGCTCCCACCCACGTGTCCCTCAATATCTCCATTTCTAAAAGCTGAACTTTTGGCAATGGGTTGCTATTTGGGGGACATTTGCCCACATTCCTGC
>NW_009708862.1:2629-52980 GCF_000703405.1 Apaloderma vittatum
TACTTGTTTTCGGGCTCTATTATTCACATTTTTTATTTATTGTGATTCAGCCTCCAAGGCAGACCCTGTATGACAATTAAGGCTGTTCTGAGAAGCAGCCCCAACGACTGTGGTTTATGAGTGGTTTGTATGATCGATTTTTACTTTTCAGTTGAGATAATGGGCACTTTGCATGGAGGATTTATAACCAGAAGCATCCTTCCATATTGGCACATGAAACGGGCATGACTTTTACTGCCGCAGTATTTTATTGATTTTGCAATGCAGCGTTCAGCTCTAGGAGCAAAGGGGTCTAATTGTGCTTTACCTGGAAGAAGAAGTTTTCCCATGACTATATATTCATGACTTAACTTCCCAGAACCATTCTACAGGCTTGATTGCGCCTGACATTTAGAGCAGCTTTATGCCCATCCAACTTCGTTAACACAGCATAAAAAATATCAAAAAAAAAAAAAAAGAAAAAAGAGCGGAATGTGACATCAAGGACTTTAAATATATATTTACCTGCACATTGATGAGAGGAAGTAGAAAGGATGCTCAGTCTGAAGCTCTTCAACATCTCTCTTTGGAGATAAGATATGTGAAGGATTTGGTCCGCAAATGCAACCAAATATTTGGTTAAAAAGTGGAAAAAATCTCCAAAATATGTAATGTGTTTCTGCATAAGAAAATTAAGAAAAAAAAAGTTGCCATAAATAAAGTCTTCTTGGGGGGACAACAGATGAGTAGTTACTCTTTCCAGCATGAATTACTTAATTTTTTTCCTTCCTTTTCAGTTTGATATAACCATAACTTTATTTAAATGTACCTTTTCTTTCCAGTGTGACTGTAATAATTTCTCAGAGAACATATTTTAATAGCTCGACTATATGCTTAGGATTTCTGTTTGCTTCTATAATTGCTTCGTAATTATTTTCTAAGTGCTGAAACAACGCTTTCCACAGTTTGTTAAAAAGCATTTTTGAAAGTATTACCCTAAGGCATTGTCAACATTTTATTACTATCACTAACAGCCAGCACAAATGAATAACCATCAGCACTGGTAGCTTGTGTCAAACATGAAAACTGTTTGAGGCTGATGTAGAAATTATAATAAAGTTTAAAGTCAGGCTGGAGCTGATTTCATGCAGGAACACAGTCAACCTTCTGCTACAAAATGCCTGGACCAGCTCCATCCCCTCAGCTCCCAGCTGGAGCAACTTGGAGAAGAAACCTGGGGATCTGCACCAACGATGCAAAATTACACTGCTCAGGCAGGCTCTTTGGAAGGTGGCTTGTTTTCACAGTAATTGCATTGTCATGCACATTCGAAAAGGTATTTTGAATTGTATCGGAAAGCACAATTATATTTTCCAAACTTTAAAAAACTTAAGGCGACTATTTGACTCCCACTCTTATTTACTTCAGGCAAAAATTGGCCTGATCTGTTTAACAAGCTGGAACGCTCTTAAGCCTGTGTCATTAAATCCCAAGTATTAAATGTATGGAAGGCATAATTTTAAACTACTTCTATGCATAGCTCTTAAAATGGTAGTTTAAGAGACATCAGCAGAGCGTGCACAACCTTGTTCTTACCTATCTAAAGTTTCATATCCAGCCCTGTGTGATTAAGACTTCACAATCAAAGCTTTGACTGCAGCCTTGCCTCTGAGCTATTTGCAGGTGCCTCTCCAGCAGATGATGTTTGCAAAATCGTAGAACAGAATTTTAGAATCATTCAGGTTGGAAAAGACCTCTAAGATCATCAAGTCCAACCATCAACCCAACACCATCCTGGCCACTAAACCATGTCCTGAAGTGCCACGTCTACAATAAAATATCATACCTAGAGGAGTTGCTGAAACAGCTGCAGCACTGCTGGCCACAGCTCCTGTGCCCTTGGTGCCTCATCCCGCCGTGGGTCCCTGGGCTGGGGAGAGGAGAAGGGGCAGGTCCTGCAGCTCCTGGGCTTCCCAGCTCTGTCCCACCAGCAGCCACGTACACGTACCTGCATGAGCTCACACGCAGCCACCATCCCCTCCACTTGCTGACTTCACCGGCATCATCTTTCTTGAGAGCGGAGTTCCCCGGACATTTTTTTTTTCTTTTTAAATAGTAAAGAAAGTTTAATTTCTCCCTGGCTTTGCTGCTCCTTAACAGGTATTTGAGGCCCAAGCACTGGTTTGGGATTCGTGCCACGCCGAGCCCCAGCCACTGCACGCCAAGGTCGCTCCTGTGCCCGTTGCAACATAGATGCTTCAAAAGGCAAGAAATGAAGGAGATTCCTCACGACAGCTCTCAGTTACAGTTAAATCTTCATTTGCAATTCCAGCAGGGACTCCTGCTAAACAGTTTACTTGGGGTTTTTTACCAGAAAGGGACCGGCGTGGCAGTTCTCCCCGGCATTGCCCATGCAAGCAGCGTGCGGCACCAACCCACAGTGCTCCCCCTGCTCAAGCACAATAAATGTCTGAGTAGCTCCGTCGCTGCCAGCAGGTCATGGTAAGCAGCGAGGGTGACCTTCTGCAAAACCCAGGAGATGAGATTTCACTGTTTCTTTGGGGCACTCGTGGTGATCAGTTCCCTTTTTTCTCATTCACGTGCAGGAGGAGCACGTTCCCTTCCCAACCAAGCCATCACTCTCAATGATATTCTGCTTTAAAGATATGCAAACCAATACCACTCGCCCTGCCTGTGCTACATGCGAGTTTTGAAACCACGGCTCACTGCAAACAATTTTAAAGAGGCCTTCTGGCCTACAAATAAAGAATATCCTTTTTTATCATGTATTTCCTTGGAGGTCAGAAATCTAGACAATACTTGAGTTCTGACTTCTCCTTCTAAAACTTAAACATTAGAAAATTAAAAATAATTGTCTGCAATTGGGAAGCTTGTGACAAATTATCCATGCTGTATGTCAAACTCGAAACCTTATAGGAAAATATTGATCTTGTCAAACTTCCCAATGTAAAAAAAAATTTAAAAAATTGAAAAATTTTTTAAAAGTTTGTCTTTAGCATAAAATATTTCATTCAAAAATAGTAAGGATAATAAAGACCTAAACCAAACAAAAAGATTATGAATTATCAATGTGCTAGGGTTTTCAAGCACCTGATTTTTCATCACAGGTTAATATAGGTAATATTCTGCTTTGGAAAATGCCCACTCACCTGCACCTACACGCTGTTGGGGAACATGCCCGGCCCTGACTGCACCCTTACACCACCAGACAGCTCCTGCTCACCCCCACCCCTCTCAGCCCTGGGGATTTCTGCCTGTGGAGGCAAAAGGCAACGAGAGGAAAGAGTTGGGTGAGAAAACCTGGAGGCTGCAGCACTGTCAAGGAAGAAGCCTGAGGTCGCTCTCCCTCTTCTCCCACAGCACTGACATTTTTAAAGTAAGATCTATCAGAAGCAGCAATTGCTTATTTATACAGGTGGGAAATAAACAGTTTGCTAATATTCTCTTCCTATGCTCTTCTCATAAACTAAATCACATAAATTATTCCTGGTTTACCTTTGTCATCTATGAGCAACGTTATTGCCTGGATATAAACCCTTGGTTTTAATACTTTCATTATAAAATACGAAGAGAAGAATTGATGCCTTGAAGGCATTGTTAGCATTAGTGAACTACAAGTTTTCCTCCCCGGTGCAGAGGCGGGAGGGTATCCCCACCTCCGGAGCTGGATGCAGAGGCAGGATAATCCACCCAGGAGCTGCCAGGCCATGTTGTGTCAAAACGCACGCGCTGACGAGGAAAGATGATTTATGATCTGCTCTTTAGGTCTAGGGAGCAAGTTGTGCTAACTTTAAAATGTGTGACAAGCATTCAGAAAATAAAGTTTGGAGTTTCACTGGTACTGTGAAGGTAGGTGGAAGAAATGGGATACAGTCCCGTGAATTCAGAGTGGCGTGACAAGGATCCCGCACAACTTACTAGGGAATACACCAATTAGCTGACCTGGGGATATAAGGAGAGATTTACTGATGGTTCATCGGGGCTGCGTCTGAAGGTGATGCTTTAATGCCTGCTCTTCACCTCCTTTATGCCTTGGTAGTGAGAAAGAGAATAAGTTTGGGTGCTCCATCATTGGACTGACCTTATTCAGCAACAGAGCCAATGACGATATAATCATAGCTGCGTTTGTTTCTCATGGAATTTTAAGCAATTTGTCTCTGGTTAAAGCAATAAAGCCAAAAGAAATACAACGTTCTTCAGCAATAGCTGCAGAAGTTAAAACTTTGCATGTGCCAAAGCCAAGTCCTGGCTGTGATGACACTCAGCCCTGGGTTGGCCGGGAAGGCTCGTTGTGTTAAATGAAACCAATGCAACTGATGGGACACCTTTCAAGCACTTCAGAGAGTTTCCAAAAAGTGGTCATAAAAGTCTGCTTTGTAAAGTTATGCCTTGAAATTGTACATGAAAAGTCTAATCAGCACTACTGAACAGAACCAGTTTTGATGTTTAGGTGAAAAAATCTTAAAATGTCAACATTCCTTGTCAAGATCAGCTCAAAATGTTTGCCACAACACCTGCTCTCTGTAATTAAGAGAATTTCCTCTTTGTAGAATTTATTGTCAAGCTTGTATGTGAGTTAAACAATCACATTATGCATAATTTTATAAGAATAATAACAGTATGATATTACTTTATATATTATGCTTATATATAACTTCAGGATCAGACAGTTTTCTGGGTTTCTGTGCACACAAGGGGCAGGGAATTCTTAGTTCAGAATTTCAGTCTCGGACACTTTTTATCCTGAACTTTTCTTTGCCCACACTTACCGACTAACAAAGCAAGACTTGGCAGCGCTATTTACGTGAACAGTCTCACCAAACTGCCCTGCAGAATTGTAATTCACTATCGATTTAAGTGAAGTGTGAGGATAATTACGACACTTTTTTCTGAGGTCAACTGAAAGTAAAAAACTATTCACGGAGGCCAGGATTTTCAAACCAGCCTAATATTTCTGAAATTAAAGGCAAAAATAAAAAAAAAAAAGAGAGAGAAGAGGGAATTGGGAAGTGCACTGCTCATAGATCCACATGAGAATTGCGAGGAGACCATTCCAAGTCACATCCAGTCAGGGTCTCGCTGCAGTCGGAGGTGCGCACAGCAGAATAATGTGGTCCCACGCACTGCAGGAAACACGAGGCTGGGAATTTTTGGCATGGTGACCTGCCTGGCACCCAGTACTTCTGTACTGATATCTTCATGAGCTGATATCATAATAATTAACACACCAGAAGTTTTTCTTTGGGGGTATCCATGCCTGCTCTGAACAGCACTAACTGCAAGAGGCCCGCTGAAAGAAATAAATGTGTTTTGGCTTCACTTATTCAAAAACATGCGAAGAAGCATTTTTGAATTAAGTGTAAGTCCACATAGACTCTACTGATCAGAGAAACACGAGCTATTTGCTAAGACTAAATGCAGTCATGTTATTATTGGACACCAGTTCCTATCAGACTCTCTTATGACAGAAGCACGAGCAGTGATCCCACTTTCCAGATGCACGTCAGCATCCGGGATGCCTTTCTACCCTTTCGGCAAACAGCAAATCACTCCAAAGGCAGGCATGTAAAAACAGAGATGGGGACTGAAGACATGCAAACACATTTATATCTGCACAGACTAAGCTTTGTACATTCAGCGCTCTGTTATTGCCTCAGTTGTAGCTTTACAGGCAATATTACAGGTTTTTTTGCTTTCTCCATTTCTTTGTAATGGGATAACTATAGTCATTTCTTCTGCAGCCCTGGGAAGCAGCTCCCCGCCTAGCTGAGCTGTTGACTTATTTATGTATTAGCTGTATCTGCAAACAATATTATAAGTGAAAGTATTCGCAGCGTATCACGATCCCTGTCAAAGCAACAAATGCCTTATTTACCCAAGAAGTGCCCTGTGAAAGAACAGGGACTTCACACAGGAATTCACTTCTGACATTGATGTTAGTTAAAGGTTATCACATGAAACATTGAATTATCTGCTAAGGCTGAGGAACAAGATAACAGAGAATTCTGAATAATAATTGATAGCTGAAATCAATGCTATTAGACTATATTGGTGTAGGTATTTCTTTCATCTATATAACACAATTAAAAATTGAATCGAGTGCAGATCTTAAATGTCAGTTTCATTACCAGGTTCATGGTTGTCAACACCTGAACTGACATTCATGAACATGCAAGAAGAAGTACCCTCTGAAAAAAACACTCAGGAATTCCTTTGCAAAGTCTCTTTCCTATCAGACAGAACAACACATGGTGGATTAGATCACACATCTCTGCCTCCACAAAAGCTTTTCTCAAACCAAGCCATGCTCAGGATGGACAGACTCATCTGTAGGACATAGAAAAAGGAGTGATGCCAGTCCCTTTCCATCCATCCAAACAGAACAGGTCAGTCCTCACTAGGCATCATGTAATTTTCCCAGTATTATCATAGGGGTGGCCAGTAAGTTTTCCATGATTAAAGCTCTTGAAGAGCATAACAGACAATATGGCAGCCCTGGTGTTGAAGTCATGGAGGAGAAAAGTGCGCTCTCTTCCACATGGTATTCCTTGAACTTGAAATGAGGAAGAAGTGGCACCCCTAAGCTAGAATGGGGAGACAAAGAAAAAAACAGTACAAAAATAAAGAAATAATTCCCTGAAGAGAGGAAGGCAATTTCCATTGATCTGAGTTACATCTCAGTTTCCATTTCTTAATCATCCGGCTATTATTTCTCATGTTGAGGCTCATAAAAGTCTGCAACACCTACACCAAGTTTCTGACAGAATTAAAATTTTTCATGGCAGGTATAAAGCTCAGAATTCCATATTTCAAAATCAGTAGCACAGGGTACTGATGTGAACGTCTCCAGACGTGACAACCTTTGGTGAACGGCTGGAGACTGAACTGGGAAACACCTAGACCCATGGCAGGGCTGCCCTGGGCGTTCCCCACCTCACACCCATCAGAGTAGCTGCTGTCAACGCAGGGACAAAAGGTTGTTTCTCATTTATCAGGTTTGCAGTTGGATAACCTGCCCATCCTGCCCAACCGCTGTGAGTATCAGGACAGCAGAACAAATGGCAGAGCCTGGCTGTCAAAACTGCAACTCCAGGAAGATGACGGCAGCTTTGAAAAATTCAGTTTCTCCTGCCTCCAAGCACTTCCTAAGACTTGGAATTAATTTGCAAGTTTGAAACCGAAGACAATGAATTAACCTCAGATTCAAACACCAAGTACAGCTGCCAGAAACATGACTTCTGCTCAAATTCAGACCTAATGAAGACTGAATACTAGTTACCTGAATAGATACCAGTGACTTAAAGGAATATTATTTGGTCTGCCCAGAGGTGACAGAGAAGAAGGGTAATAGAACATGTCAATGTGCTATGAGCTGTGTGATAGGTCATAACCCAATGCTGGTTTTATTTGAACAAATGTTATGACAACCTAGAATAATTTGATTGTATCTCTCCATTTTTATGTGTTCTACAACACAATATTACTTCCCATCAGTCTAGAGGAGATGGGAAATCATTTATCTTAGTAAATAAAATAATTTATTACTCTATGTTATGAAAATACTATTTTTTTTTAGTTTAATAAAGTATTTACTGGTTAACACCTTCACAAAGCAGAAGGGTTGATGCACTTTATTCTGCATGTTCTTATTTTTTCCATGCCTGGTTGTACCTATTAGAGGTACACACACACATTTTTTCAAAATATTACTGTTCTGAGGATAGTAGCATTCCAAACTGAAATACACAAGCCGATTAATTCCCACAACAGTTCTGTAAAGGGATGAGAATGCATAACCGCTTCTTTGAATGATTTATCTAAGAGAGTTCACATGTGGGTAAACAGCCATGCATAGGGCTAAAATAAATTCAACAAAAAATATCTTTATTATGCAGTACTTTATAACAAATGCTAAGTACAACTCCACAGAAAAAAATTGAAAGAATTTGCAGAAGGGAAAGATGAACTGTGCTTGGAGAATAATTACATTGTTAAAGGTGGTTCAAAGAAAAATCTTTAAAAAGGGCAACAAAACTTTTTTTGAAAAGTAACATAAACACATCAAGGATTTAGCAATTCACGTCAAGCCCGAACAAACTTCCTGTAGTAAAACTCTACTCATTACCATTTCAGCTTGCCCATATGGAACCAGAAACACGTCCCTCAGCGATTTAACCTTCCCAGCCAGTTCTGGGAGAATTTATGAGGCCTTAGGGAAGGCTCGTGGGGAGGGTGTCGGGGTGTCTGCACGCGGCGAGGGGGGAGGATTGCACCCACCTGCTGCTGCAGGATCTCTGCGGTTGCGGTGGAGGGTAGTCAGAGAGCACACAGATGCACGGCGTTATGTCTAGCAGTGCAGGCTGACTCATTAAAAGGGATAATTAAAGACAGCTGCCTACATAGTTAATTACTGCCAACAATTAAACCAAGAGGTACTTTGCAATAGATATCTGAAGAAAACCAAGCTAAGAGGTGGTCTCACCTGGGCAACGTCTGTTTTTTCCCATGACTTTCAAAAGGCTGCGTTTCCTTTTCTAGAATGTTATTTTCATCTTCTTATGTAGGAAAGTTGTTGGGTATAATCCCAGGAGGGCATTTCCTGTCAGGATTCTTGTTCACCTGCAGTCAAAGAGCTGGGATAACCATGAGAGGGGATGGGATGGGGACAGGAGTGGGGATGGGGATCAGAGACCTCTCTCTCCTTGCAGATTAATCCCAAACCTCCCCTTTGGAGCTGGGGAATGCAGTCACTTGGACCCTGGTCCATGGGGAGAATAACCCGTATGACTGCAGGGACATCTTTGTACAGATGGTGGCAAGACAGAAGATCTATATAGCGGTGAGATGAAATACATCCATCACACAGGTTGCAATTTTGTGCATGGGGAAAAAAAAAAACAAAAACGTTCCTTCTCACCTAGGAGAGAAATGATGCAAAATAAGTATAAACATCTCAAATTTTAATATTATTTTTTGCCCATAATAGCTTGCAAAACACAAAGAGACCTCACTTGTACTCCAATGAACTGGTTTACAAATTTGTATCCAGGGTATAACTAATAAAAATTTAAAATTACACTACAAAACATTCTTACAAAAATCTTCTTAAAGTCTCAGCGTAATCAGTGGCTGAAAATTCAGCCGAGAACATTTGTCATCCTTGAAATATCTTAGATTGCATTTTTTCAAGTCACTTCACTGCCTTTGAGAGTCCCCTGACAAAGGAGAAGATCTCCAGCTCACATCCCCACCCTAGCTCCATGCCCAGCTCAGCTTCTCATCATGATTCTTTCACTAAAACCAACACGCCAGCCCCCGCGTGCCAGCTGGAAAGACCATCTTCAAATTGACAGAGAGTATTTGCAGTCATCTGAATGTTCTAAACACCTCCATTAAAAAAAAAATAAATCAGCATCAGACTCACTTGCGAACATCAGAATAAGGGTGAGCTGGGTCCAGCTTTGCTTTGGTGACATGTGGGGGCATAACTTTCCAAAGACCAGTGCTCGTGGAGATCCCGCACACGTCCCGTACGGCACAAGGCATCGTGGCCACCCATCATCCATCTAGCACAGGCGTTAAACACTTCTCTCTGCACAGCTGATGAGGCAAGGGCAAAGAAGAATTGCTTTTACAGGACTTCCAGAAGAAGCTTTGGAAAATTGTCATTGTCATCTAGGATACAAAAAAATCAACTTTATGTTATGGCTCTGGGATTTGTAGTAATTCTGGTGCTGTGTGTTGGCATCTACCGATGGCTCTTGACAACACAGGGTAATAGATTTTGATTTTTTTCCAGAACTTCTAATGTACGCAAAAAATCCTACCTAATTGCTACCAACTGATTCCAAATGGTGCCTGGTTTCTGGTCATTACTCATACTGAAGCTTTCCAGATCAAAGCTTTTCTTGCTTCTTTGCAAAATAAATTTAACTGGAGCTCCAAGCCCGTGCAACAACCTGTTGTAAGCTGTCCACAGCTGGGACATCCTGCTCAGGTTTTCCCTATCTGAGCATACCAGGTCTGGAGAAACAGCAGGAGGAACCATCACAGAACTTTTAGTTGATGATGGTCCTTCATCACTGAGAATATGGCCAGTACCTATTTTGCCCATTCCTTGTTCAGCTACACAGATTCTGAGATCAGAGAGCTCCAAATGCTATGGCTCCCAAGAATAAAAATTTTTACTACTAGAAATCCTTAATTTCCCAGTAGAAAATAAAGGATGTAAATGGGACTTCATTTGAAGAAATATTAATAAGTTTATTATGAATTATTATTTTATATGCGTGTTCTGACAACATTTTATAATCCCTGAACTACTCCTACAGTCACATTCACCTGAACAGACCTCGTTGCTCTTGCAGAAATCCACCACCGAGACCTCGAAAGGCTAACAGGATATATGTGAGCATGTGCAGCCTGTACACTTGCTTTTGAAGATGACTTCAAATCAGACTTTCCATTTTGTGAATGACCTTTGCATTTATTTATTTTTTTTAAATTTTTGTACTTGATTTCATTCTAGATTTTGAATTAATGAAATCAGACCTGTATAACTACAGAAATAAAAAAAGGAGAAAAACTTAAATGGAGGACAAGGGGCGAGAGTCAAAAGTTGCAGCAAAGTAAATTCCAAAGGGACATAAGTAAAAACACTCTTGACAATCACAGCAGTTAAATACTGGAAGAGATTACCCTGAAGGATTGGGCAAGCTTAGCATTTTTGCACATTTTCAAAAAGCAAGTGGTCAGGGTCCTGAAAAAACTCATTTATCGTTGGAGTTTGCTTTCATCTGAGCAGAGGATTGCAGAATGTTGTCTGGTTTCCCCCCCACGGTTTCACTTTTTCTTCAAAAAAAGGAAAAACAAAATGGGTGGGGAAAGGTCTGTGACCCGGGAGCAGGTTGCCCAGGGCAGGCTGACCCACCAGGGATGGGACTGGGCGAGCCAGCAGGAAACGAGGCGGTTCCCTTCACAGCCCCTGTTTATTCTGGGGAGAACTTGGCCGAAATGGAAGAGCCTCACCAAAGCATTTTGGTTTTGTCAAACTCTCAGGATTTGATAAAATGCTACTCCAGAATACTTGCTCTTTTTTTTTGTCACTTACCAGTTCCTTTTTTAAATTTATTTTTCTTTCGGCTTAACAGTTCTAACTACATTCTGTTAGCATGGCGCTTAGATGACTTTCTGCATTATTATTTAGGGGCTTGGATATGGGAATAAAAAATTATTTTACTTGTTTGGAGATTGCACAAGACAGACTTATAGGAAGAGGTGATATATTGCTGTGGTGCAGAGAAGGCCCACAGAGGAAGAATTTGCAGCTACCAGAGCCCCAAATCCCCCCACAGTTCTATTGGAAATGTGACTTCACCACCAAACTGCTCTCAGTGTTAGTCAGCTGAAGCCTTCATTTTTAAAATAGCAGAAAATGATACTAAACAATGATTTACCTAGATTTTTCTTCCATTTTGTTGTGATATATCTAGACCTAACACAGCAGTTATTAGTGCTTCGGGGATATTAAATATTATTTGACACTTGAGGTTCTCTAGTTTCTTGGATTTTTAATGGCAGTGTTTACCCCCAATATAAGTTTAGACAGGATTATTTGCTCTGTCACACACTTTTGGCTCCTCCAAGAATCTTTTTGCTTCCTAACACTTCCCAGAGATTGATTTTGTACTGAGAGAGATCTTGAAATGTAAAACATTTCCCATCAATACCTTGTCTTTAGCCTTAAAACTCAGTAACACAACAGCACTTTAAAACAAACAAAAAAACCTGGTCCATGTAGGTAATACTCTTTCCTTTCATAAAATTGTTTTGCGTTTCACAGTCTACTTTCTAATCCTTTTATAAGTACAGAGATATACCACAATATAGATTTGACATTAAATTGATGAGTTTAAAGCTAATTCCAAGAGAGGCTTGAGTGAGGCAAGAAACTCACCAAAACCAAGGTCCAAACCAACATCTTAGAAAATCCCAAATCTCCCAAGCTAACTTACATTTCTGCTAGATATTCCACAGCTGGGACTCTGTGCTGCTGTTGCACTCCTCGCAAGGCAAAGCCACAAAAAAAGCAGGTATTTCTTGTCTCGGAGGACATTCGGCAGGAAGAAAACAACATGCATTTTAATGCACCGCTCAGCTTCTCCTCAAGAGAAATCAATCCTCATTCTGGCAGCTTGAAGCACACCCGTGGGCATGTTGTACACCTCATCATTGTGAAAGCACCTCTAGAGAAGCTCCAGGTTTTTAAGGGGAGGCTATAGATGGAAAGCACTGCAACCTTAGAGCCACCTGCAGTGCCTCTGAGGCTCTGTCTGGAGCACACTGGCTCTAGAAAACCATCCCCAGGTTCCTCCAGCAGCATCGTGCTCGTGCTACAGCTGGCTCGAGGGAGGACAGGCATATGGCTGCCACACATCCTGGACAGACCTTTCCATTCCCTGCCTGGTGGTAATGGGTGTCACAAATAACCCAGATGTATCGTCACAGGTATGCCTGGCAGGCATGGACAACATCTTCCAGATGTGACCTTTATGGAGCTAAAGCCAATAAAAACGACCACATTCAGCCCGGTCCAAGAGATGGTATCTGCTGAACTGACTGATCCACCAACAAAGAACAAATTTATTGAGGGCAGGAATAAATAAAGTCCCCAAGTCACAGCTTGGCTGTCCCATGAGATGCTCCCGTTGCCCAAGCCCAGGAAACTTCTCTCATCCTTACCTGACGAGAGGAAGCGATGAGTAGCTGGAAAGAACCTGATTGCTTTTTGGTATGACCTGTGCTAAAAGTAAGATTAGGAAGGAGAGGGTGAAAACTGGAAACCAAGTCAAATTAAGACTGTTTATGCAGTGATACGCAGGAAATAAATAAATGAACAAACAGTTAAGCAAATAGACAAACAACAAACAAACAAACAAATAAAATGCATAATCTCTATGCTTCTATTCTTCACGTTCTGTCTCTCCTGAGTAGCAAAAGAAATACTTTTGAGGTAGATCAGAGACCACTCCTGAGCCTTAGAAATCAGCCACACATCTCATGTACACAGCATCGCGAGCCGTGAGAGACGTGCAGTGAGATATGAGGAACCAGCAAACTCTACAATTCACACTGGGCTGGAATTTCCACTCGATCAGTGCTGGGACATGAAGCGTTTCTTTGCTTACTTTTCTGAACAATTTCTGCAATGCAAAAGTAATAGGAACTGTAGGACGTAAAAGCCATGAACACCTAATGAAACGAGGGACATGATCAATGAACACAATTTGATGTCGGGCTTTTACTCCCCCCCAGTTTAAATGTAAGCTGTATTTTTTTTTTTTTTAAATGAAAGACAGAGAAACCTGGTTACAATTCTCCATTAAGGTCTGGCACTGCTACCCTGTGAAGGAAGAAAAATGACACTATTTTATATAGCCAGCATGCTTAAACTGCTTATTAGTAGTCTGGAAAAAAACCTGAAGTATGGTCCTTTGAGGCGATAGAATAAAAAACCATTAGGAAAACACCAGACAGTAGCTGCAGCAGTGGCAGGAAGGTTCTTGGGAGGAAAGGGATCCCTCAGCCTGTGTGCCCATGAGGCACCAATCCTGCTCTCTCCTCCCCTGGCACCAGGGAAGGATGTCAGGAGGAGGTTCGTGAGGGAAGACGGCTCAAGATGCTCTCTGGACCAACACACTCAGAGGGATCTGAAGCCTTTTAACTGTTCCATGGGTGTGGGCTCAGCACTGGGTCCCATCAGAGGTGCTGCTGGGAGGAAAAAAGAGAAAAAAAAAAACCAACTACTCCTCTGCCTGTGGCTTTTCTTATGGGATCCGTGAGGCTGCAGGGAGGGAAAGCTCCAAGTGTGTGAGGGATTAATATTTGTTTACCTGCTGAGGTTCTAGAGGCAACCGGTTGGTCTTTTCACTGTACATTTTCACCAGGATACCCTGCTAAAATATGTATTCATATATATGGATACACGAATATAGGAGCAATCTTGCCCTGCTTCACATTTATTCTGATAACTGATGTCAGGTTTTATTCCCTTTAATGCTTCAAGCCATCAACCAAAGAGGTACTCATGTGCACACATAAAAACGACAGGCCCAGACAAACGATCGTACTTATCACATCTGCAATACCACTTTCCTTTAGGCATTGCTTTATCTGCTCAAAAAAAATATTATAAATAAGTGCTTTAAACATTGGACACTAATACCAAGCGGATTTTAGGTTTATTTCAAACTGCATTATCAGTAATTGCAGGGTTTATATTCCAGCTTGATCTTTTCTGACCAAGGATGAATTTGTTATGAAAGAAAGCAGTAGCTGTAACTTCCCACTGCTCTGTGCTGGCAGAACAGCGCACGAACCCACCATCGTTTGGGTGGAATGCGTTTAGAATTACAACAGAAACCCGCGAGTCACACCACCACAGCGGAAGGAGTAGCTGCAGTTAAAATGAATTATCCTTGGCCATCGCAGAGGCAGTTTGACAGATAGGAACACAAGCTAGGGTGAAGACGCAGTTAAAATAAATGAAAATGAAGATAATGTGTTTTACCAAGGGGAGAATCGAATGGACAATATGCAAGTATTGCAGTCTTTTACGGCCTGTCTGCAGGCATATCAGTTACACCTCCCAAAATTTAATTTCCCACACTCTCTTTATGCTAAACAAAGGCACATTTTTGCTACTTTGAGAAAAATGAATGCTGAAAATACCGAAGGCTTCTGTACCTGCAAGCTTGCCTGCTCTCTCCCATCAATGCGTGTTATTCTAATGAGGGTCGCACCTCCAAGCATGTCTTTCTGTCCTCAGACCACTGCAGCTCTAACCATTACTGCTAAAAATACTAAATGACACAAGTTCTGAAAAACAGTTAATTTACCTCAATCTTCCAAAACACAGGTTAGTGGAAACACCTTCCAAACCTGAGGCATGACATACTATGGGGAGAAAAGCATACAAGTCACATCTAAAAAAAACCAACTTAATCGCTTTCTCACAGTCGAGGTGATTAGGCTGACAATTAAAAGGCAGTGAGAGTGGGTAACTCTGCAAATACACTTGAGAAATCTCCAGAGAGCGAGGAGACAACGCACTGCCCAAGTTCCCAGAGGCTCATCCTGGAAATAGCCCAAAACCACAGCATGAGAGACTGAGCTCACGAAACCCAAATTGTCTGGTTATGCAAGTGCCCTCTTCAATGTGGCTTGTTTACAGAGCCCACAATGTCATCGGGCAATTAAAACTCAAAGAGAAAGGTAGTGACAATGAGAAAGCTGTGAAGGCTTGTTTTACATTCGAAGAAATATTGGCCAAGAGAAATGAAAGATACGCTTTGGCAGCATAATAAAAATAGACACACTGAGGCTGCGAAGGCATATCACCGCTGCGTTTTATTGTGTCCTTGAATATCAAACTCACTCTGATATTACACAGTCACTAGAAGATATGACAACCAGGTAGAGGTTTGTGTGCATATATAATAAATTTTGAGTTTACTGGGGATTGCTAAGGAGACCTTTACACAGATACCCACCGACAGCCTGAGCATTTCCAGCCCTGAAAGCACTCAATCCCAGCCTGCCCAGGGACAGCAGCATATACCCAAGAGAAATTCAGTCTTTTGGTAGTTTATTACTGAAGGTCAGTACCAAAACCTGTCTGATGAGGTCACAGAGCCACTCCTCACATACCTGCCACAGGAGATGTTTCTGTCCCGTTTCTCCTGGCCCGCAAAGCAGCTGCAAGTGCAGCCCATGGCAAGAGGTGATCTCACCCAGCCGTGAGCCACCTGCAGCTGCCTCACTCCTTCCAGAGGGCTTCTGAAAAGGCAAGAGAGCATCCCAAGCACGTGCAGACGTTACTGGCTTAGTGCTGACTGCTGCAATGCCACAGCCATCCCCTCGTGCTGTCAGTTTATTTAAAAAAATAAAAATAAATGTAAACAATAAAGTTGAAGATACCTTAGGATGAAGAATTCTTCCCTAACTAATACTCTTCGCCTTCAGAGCAAACATATTTCTATAGCACCTCTAAACACCAACAGATTTCTAATCTGTCTGCTACATGCTGAGCACAGCCAACAAACTGAAGCACAAGTAAATAATTTGTTTCTGCCTTTTCTTGAAGAGAGGTTTTTTCCCTCAGACCCACCAAATGCCTTGACAGCACGTTTCCTTGCCACACGTCACATGAATCTGCCTGTAGATTCAAACTCACCCTCTAAATTCAAGCCACAAGCGCTACCCACTCCCTTCACCTCCATGTGAATCCCTCCTTGTGGTTTCCTGGTCTTTCTGTACAAATGAGGTTGATTAAAACACCGTCCATGGTGAAGAAGCCCCAGCCCTGCCTGATGTTCAGTGTTGGTCCTAGGGGCAGGCAGGCAGGATTTAACTTATAGAAGACAGGAGGTTTGGCTGATGGGAAAACGCTGATGCCGTTAACAGAGTTAATTGGATGATGAAAGGGGAGGGAGGATGCAAAACACTTGTTCTGCTCCCTCCCTGTATGCACCCGCCCAACTCGAACCCACAGTGAAAGGAAAACGACCCTTGAGCGACAGGGAACAGACCTACAAGATCCGACAGCGCGGAAGCAAGGCGGGAGGATTGGCTCCAAGTTGTTCCAGGCGCTGCAGAACCCGCCTGCGGCTCCGCCGAGTGCCGACTGACAGTGACTGATGTGAGACCAATCAATGAGGATACTTCATTTATCGTAAATGAATGAGATTCATTAGGCTGAAAGGCATGATTCGTGCCAAGTAATTTATGCTGTATAGGTAATTTAGGTAATTACCTAAACAACTTGATAATTTATATTACGCAGCAAACTTACTCAACTCCTGCCCTTACGGATTTGCCATTGTTGTCCTTTGTTAAATGACAACGACCCTTCTCATAAAACCCAGTACAGAGCATTTTATGTGCTTTATGAGTTTTCACATGGAAAACAGCTCTTGGGCAGAAATTGAAAGTGATACACTGGTATTCTACCGGGTCACGTTATTTTCAGAATAGGATTTACGGGGCTGGTTGTAGCAAATGAAAGCTGCTGTGTGCAAACACTTTCTGCGTTGTACGCAGCTTTCTGGTTAGAGATCCCACGTCCTTTCTCCTAAGGTTAGCTGGCAGGAGTTTGGAACCTGGTCAAGAGGAATCATCCAGTGGCAGAACCAGAGAGAGGCACCTCCTGCCCTCCCCAAACCCACTTCTCCCTCTGGATCTTGGAATCACGGCACGGATAACCCATTTCAGGAAGACGTGCTGCTTTAGACAACTCCTGCTTCTCTCGGGAGGGACCCCCATTGCCAGCCCATGGCCTTCTGCTGTCCCTCAGCCTCAAAATTCACCCTGCAGCAAGAGAGTCACCTCGGTGGAGCCACAGGGCTTCACGTGCATCGCTCACATGCTGTCCAGCCGGCATTCAGAGGTTTTACTGCTGTGGTAAATGCATAGTGCCACTGCTGTGAAGGAGCAATAGTACAGCACGTCATAAAAAAATGCCATTGATTGGCTGACAACAACAAATACGTGTAGATTTGGCACTCCAGAGAGAAGCCCGAAGACTACAAGGAGCCTACATGGCCATCTCGATCCCCCGCTGCAGGTTAAGAGGAATGAGGCCAGGCTCTTCCAGTGCCATCGCTGCCAAATGCGGTTAAAAATCAGCACCAATGGAATATTTATTAGCACCTACGGGTTTTACAAAAAAAACCCCACAATCTAACACAACCATTTTCCCATTAATGCTTCTGATTTTTTGCTGCAGCTGAAGTGGTTTTGGCATCTATCAAACCTTCATTGCCTGACTAAACAAAGCCAAAAAAATCCTCCCAGGCCTGCTTAACAAGTTCGAAAGATTAGCAAAAGAGAAAGCTAAAGCCAAAATATAAATAGGTTTCTGAAGCGAGTCCTTCAAAGCCACTCTGCTGGTTTGGGGCTGGTGTCTGGGATATGCCACCAAAAAGCCCCAGGTCGAGAGGCACCACCGCCACTTCTGTCCCCACTGCCACTTCTCTTGCCCCAACCATCGGGGCCAGCCCAGAGCTGGAGATGGGTTTGCTGTGGGTTTGCTTTTCCATCAAGCTCTTTCCCAACAAACCCCAAGTACAAAGGGAGTCATGTCTGTGCACAGATCAAAACAAAGACATCTGTCCAAACTCAGAATTGCACTTTGGTGACATTCGTGCCATGGCGTCTGCAACTTCGCAACCAAAAAATATTAACCTGAAAAGAAATCTGTAACTTCTGACAAGTTGCCAGCTTGCGCGTACGATGAACGCTGAAGAATTGAGCCATGGTCCCTGACAGCTTCCAAATTAAACTTTGGGCTGTTTGGGAGGTTGTCAGTCAATAAATTCAAGTGTATAAAAGGTCCAAGGCTGCTTCTTCTGCCTGTTAGACAGGATATATGATTTGGACTGTGTGAATCTGGAAATAACCACCTTTCTCTTTCACTGTCTCTGGCCCACATTTGCATGGTTATTAAGGGAAAACTTGTCTTTTAAAAAGAACTCCAAAAATATTATTTCACTGGGCTGAAACAATCCTGTTTTCTCCCCACAGCCATTGACCAGAACTGTGCTTGAGCTCACTGGCAAGCTGTCCACTTACAGGCACGTGAGCAACCCTGCAAAGACGTTGAAGCAAATTCAGTCAATGCCTGACTAACAACACCGAACGACTCGTACAGCGAGATTAGCGTAGGGAAAACCACACTGGCGACTTGGAAAATAAATATATTTTCATCCTAACAGTCTGTTGAAAAATCTCTGATGAGCAGGGCTGCAGGCGGGGCGCAGTGCCTTGTACCCGTGCTCTCGCCGGCTCCCATCCCTCTCTGAAACACAAGCTCCAGTTTGCACCTACCTTCAAGAAACTGTGTTTGCACCCTCGCTCTCTTGCATTGGTTGTGAACACCACGTTGCCTCCTGGGAAACTAAGCAGAGTTTAATGTAACAGCAGACAAGCAAAAAATGAAATGCGGCTGTGAAATTAATTGTACTGGACTGATCAACTCGGCTCTGAGAGTTGGTGGCTCTGGGACACCCTGGCAGTGTGGGAGATGGTCCAGACCTAAGCCTTTGGGTGATGCCCCCTCATCCCAACCCTCTGGGTGCACATGGGGAGATTCCTTCCTCCTTGGGAATTTCCAGGAAACTCAGCACGTTTCTGAAGCAGAGCTTTAGTTTCAACAACGAACACTCTAGACTGAAAAAAACCCCAAACAACTAAGTAACAAGATGTTTTTCACAGAACCATTTCTGGACAGCTCTGTTACACATCTCAGGTAGGAGCAGAGGGCGGATGATAGAGATGTGCAAGGCAGCTCCTCGGCTGGCACAGGCTGGCTCAGCTCCACGCTCATCTGTCTCATGCATATTTATGGACCAGAGACAGCGTCCTAAAACTAAAACTGTCGCAGCAGATGCTAAACTCCAACAGGGAAGTTGGCTTCTGCAGTGAGTAGGTGTGAATCGCCCCCAAATAAATCAGCGTCTCTGAAAATGAGATGTGCTCTCCTAAATCACCAGCGACCTAATTCCAAATGGATGGAGACACCAAAGCTGACATTTAGGGAAAACTGAAGCACACCAGAAAGCTACTGCCCAGATGTCTGCGGGGATTTAGTCTTAAATGTTATTTTTCATTTTCATACAATTTAAAAGCATGGATTTTTCTTTTTTTTAATTCTCTGTCGCACTTATATTTCATGTCCAGGGGTGGGTTTATATCACACCGTGACAGACCTAGACTCCCTCTGTCCTCCTTGTGAGCCAGCACACGACACTGAGCCTAAAATGCCCTTAAAGAAGCGGCACGCCAGCTCACATGTGATACTAGATGAGCCCCATAACATGGTTATTTTACACTGTTTGGAGGACAGGGAGAACCTGCAAAATGTCCCGTATTCAAGCTCAGACTTCAGCCAATTACAAATTCATACATTTTGCACGAGAAAGATGTTCCCCGTTAAGCACTGGAAACCTCCTGGTTCTCTCTCCCGGCGTAGCCTGGGCTGGATTATCTGCAGCAAGATTTTCCTGTATGTCTACAGAAAAACAGCTAATCTGCTTCATGGGTGGAAATCCATGGCTGATATTTTTCCTGATGGCTGAAAATCATAATCCTCCACCCTGTTAGTAGGTACATATGACTTAGTGGATTTATTCAATCTAAAGCCACGCTTCATTATCTGGAAAGGGAGATCACATTCCAGCAACACTCTCTCAGGACGCACGAGCAATTCTTACTACAATAGATTAGCAAAGACATTATATAAAAGGGTTCTGAGAACAAATGACACAGAAAAGTCCAAAAATTAAGCCAATAAAAAAGTCTGAGCTGTAACGAGTACGTTTGGGGGTTACATGTGCCAATTCCATAGCTGCTTCCAAAAAATCAGTTTATCAGACGCTTACATCTTGGTGTCTAAAACTTATTCTCACACAAGTTAAGACAGTCTTGATTGGAAATGGCCTGCGGTTACAATTTGAATAAGGCAATTTAATAAAAAAACTTTAGCACAGCCTCAATAGAGATGGAGCAATAAATCCAAGGGGTTTTTTATCAGCACAAAATGGCAACAGAGTGCGATATGAAGGGGAAAAAAAAAGAAATCTAAGTTCCCATACAAAATAATAAATGTCTGGCAAAGAGCTCTAACACATTCTTGACAGTTCTGATGACATTATGGTTCCCCCCTTCCCAAAATAGCTATAACTGTGTATACATTCATACCTCAGTTCTGCAACCTAGTTCTGAAACTCTGAAATAGAATAATGATGGCACATTTTTCAAGAAGGAAAACTGAGGCCTTGATAAAATGGTGTCATATTTGATATGGCTTATTGAAGAGACGGGCCTAATTAATACTAAAATTAACGGCTTAGGAAATGTTAGAAAATATTTTTAAAAGTAACTTTAAAAGAAAATCAGCAGTATTAAAAAAGCTTCACAATAAACTGCAGTGTTTGGACCGATTATTTTACACAACTCATGTACAAAACCTGTGGAATGCTATTTTGAAACGTAATTTACCTGTTTTCTTTCAGTCCCTTGTGTCAGATTAATCAATTTCTTACTGTAGTGGTAAGTCCAGAAAATATAATACAGAACAACAACAGATGAAGAGACTGGGAGGGGACGCGAAACATATTTATTGCTCCATCATTTTCTGAAATTGTCACATCTTCTCCTGCTCTCTCAAACCTCCGAGGCAACGCAAAGGTGATGCCTTTTGCCCCACGGCCACCGCTGCCGATCACCAGGCAGAGACCTCCGTGCCTGGGTTTGCTCCGAGCACAGCTTGTGGGCTTTGTGCCCAAGCCACACTGCTTTTCCACCCTTTTGTAGCAGGTTAAAGTGTCTCTAAAAGTCTTTAGTGAAAAGAGCACCGAGGAAAAGCTTGGGGAAGAATTGCTGAAAATATTGGCTGTCATCTCAGAGAAAAAAAAAGGGTCGTGATGGTGCTGATCCTTCTCTGCAGATGCTGTTTAACAGAAATGCAGTATTCCCAATAACAGGCAAGAATAATAACGGGTTTGCTTCCAAACAGTGAATTTTATATTGCAGTATTGCTTTCTTTCCCCTCTCTGCTTCATTCTTTCAAGCTTCACCTTGGTGGGCAGCCCCATCATACCACCCACGGCCTGATCCAGAGCCTCTGGAAATCCCTGGAGCACTCCACAGGCAGAACTGGAGGAATTCTGAGGTGCACAAAGGCAGAGCTCACCTTTCTATATATTGTATCATACCTTTTTGATTACAGTAATGTATGTGTCAGAAGCTTCTACACCGCAGAAGATCAGCTTAATGAGTCGGGAAAAGACCAAACACAAAGGCTCTGAAAGGCCCTGGAAGTTGTTTTTCGTCAATAGATAAATAGAACTTTTTTGAGTCTTCAGGAGACGAAGCAGTCACTTGAGTTTTTCAGTACTCTGGCAACACAGCCTTTTGCAAACAGGGCATGTCTTTCAGAAAACAAAATCTCTTTCTCTTTCAAGAACCTGGCTTCTACAGAAGGTTTCTGGAGCACCACATCAAAAGAAAACCTAGAGAGCTGGGGATGAGACGTGAAAACCACAGCTGAATGGGAACAAAGTCAGCAAGTAACATGAAAAAAAAGAGAAGGGAAGGTCTGGAAAAAAGAAATTAGTTTATTAACATTTTATTCTAGGATCAGAGGCATGTAACATTTCATCCATTTATTTTGAAACTAACTGATTTTTTCAGCCACAAAAATGCACATCAGACAAATAGGGACTTTTTTTAAAAATTTTTTCCACTCTGCTGTGTTTAGATCTTATAAATTTACACTTTCATAATTTCTGCATAAACCATTTTAAATAAATATGCAGGCAAACAATATTCTTCTTCATATGCCAAGACTCCATTTGAGGTACCTTTATTTCTTGCAGGGTGATAAAATTAGTTCCTGTGCTAGAGGGGAAACTGCCGCTCATGGTCTGATTTTGAAACCATGACTTATGCTTAGATGAAATTAGTGCTAATAAGGAAATGAGTTAATAGCTGAAATAGCAAGCTTAGCTCTCTTTTTACGTAAATAAAGTCTTTTGATTTAGTATTCCCGCACCAAGGCAAGTCTGTCGTGCACTGCATTTTTATTTCTGAAGATTAAAATGAGACTGTGTGTGGGGAAGGTTTGTCTTTCCGAATGTCCAGATCCAGTTAGCGTTCATCTGCTCTGACCTGTGGCATCCTCCCGAGGAACATGTTCATTATCATGCAAATCCTGCACACGGCAGGACAACTGCCAGGTGTGAGAGACTCCCAGAGAAATATTCGTGTACACAGCTACCAGCCTGTACCCAACCACAGACTGCAGCACGACGTTCAGATAAAGTGCAGACAAAGGAGAAGTGCATTCAAAATTATCCCATTACACTAAAGGAATATTTTAAAATACATCTTATCAAATTAATTTGCAAGTTGCAGTCAAGACAGGTACCACATGCTCACTGTGGTTGTGCTCCTTATCCTGCAGTGTCACACCACAGCGAAGCTGCTGCGGCCACGTGGTGAGAAAAAGCCCTTCCAGGGCTGCTAGAAAACTGGTTTTTGTTAGAAAAATTTCTTTAGACCCAGAGTAGTCAGGCACTGCAACAGGCTGTGCAGGGACGTGGTGGAATCCCCATCGCTGGAGGTGTTAAAGGGTCTTTGAGATGTAGGGTTGGGGGAGATGGTTTAGGTGTGGACTCTGCAGAGTAGGGTTCGTGGTTGGATTCGATGATCCCAGGAGTCTTTTCCAACCTGAGTGTTTCCATGATTCTATGATTTCTATGTTGCAGGCTTTGGTTGCAACACACCTGCCTTTCTGCTTTCCCACAGAGACTTTGTAAAGCAGATTGTCAAAATGTCTTGGTTGCCTCACATCAGCCACAAGCTTTACGCGTTGGTTTTCTGCAGACTTTGGGCTCCTGCTCACTCACTCCCACCCTGGGCAGCATCCTTGGGGTGTCAGGCAGGGAGCCCTGAGCTCCCACCAGCTCCATTCAGGGCTCAGGCTGGGAACAACCCTCAGGGGTAGGAACAGGGGCAGCAACTTCCATGCGAGATGAACCTTCCCCACAGACAGTCTCATTTTAACCCTCAGAAATAAAAACACAAGGTTGCTCATCTTCCGTGAGGATGTATCAGTCAGCATCTGAGGAGAATTTGGAGATCCTTAAATTCATAACACAATGTACTGTAAAACCCACTAATTACTACTAATGAAGTTTTCTCCTAAGTCTGGTTTCAAAGGGAGCATATGAAAAGTCAGAATCTTTCTTTTTTAACAATATGTTTTGCCCACCCTTTGGAGAACAGTCAGGACTGAGGACACACAACGAAGCAGAGCCATACGCTGCTTCTGTGGGAAACAAATGGAGTCACAGGAGTAACTGCCACAAAGGGAACAAAATGATGTGAATTGGAAGTGAAGCCCAGGTTGCCCAGAGCAGCTGTGGATGCCCCATCCCTGGAAGGGTTCAAGGCCAGGCTGGATGGGGCTTGGAGCAGCCTGGGCTGGGGGGGGCGAGGGGTTGCTGCCCAGGGCAGGGGGTTGGAACTGGATGGTCTTTAAGGTCTCTTCCAACCCAAACCATTCTAGGATTCCATGAGTCTACATTGTAAAACAGTGTTATTGCACACTTACAGCTGACAGCACACACCTTGCTCTAGCCTCTGTGTTTTCAGGTAATCAAAACAAAACCAGTAGAGCTGTGGGCAATTCACTGCTCCCTTGCAGCAGGGTCTGGCATCGCCACGCTAACACTACCAAAATGGTTTTTCCCATGAAATTGCTGTACAAAACCAGTCCTACACGAAAGCAGTAGAAACAAATCTCAGCTATTTCATGTCTTTTCAGCAGACTCTGAGATAACACAGCCTCTGGAGAACTGCATCCACCAGAGGCCTCTTCTGCAGCAGCACTCTCTGGAAACGTCCTCCAGCACTATTGAGTTATTCCAGGACACCCCATGAGTCCGTGAATCCTGTCACTGCCTCTCTTTATGGCTGTAAATCCCTGAATAGTGGCAGGGTGAAACCACCCAAGCTCTCAGGTTAGTTCAGAGCCAGCACTCGGTGCCGCCCAATGGCACAATCTGCTGACGAAACCATCAGTAATTAGTCTCGTTCTTTTGGGAGGGGTTAATGAGAAACCACAGCACAGGTTACACAGAGGTGCAGAGACCACGTAGGAGCGATGCCAAGGAGGGACGCGGTGTCACTCCCTGCACATGCCACCCAATCCCCCCCCGTCAGCGCTTTGCGCCAGGATGGGCTCTCCAGGCAGAGCCGGGCTGGTGGACACACTGGAGGCCGATTGCAGGTGCATTGCTCCAATTTCCCCATGCTCCTGTGGTCTCTAAAAAAGGTACTCGCATGCATGAGAAAGGAGGATAAAACTTGCCATGCATGCAGAAAGCAGAATCACAAAATCTCTTTGGCTGGACGAGAAATTTAAGATCCTCCTACCACCTCCTGCTACCTCCAGCCCCAAGCACTTGTCTCTTCCAAGCAACTGAGACCCTCAGCCAGGCCTGAGCAAAACTGGGCTTATTCACAATTTCTCTGCAGCAGGAGACCTGTGATTTCCCCCGCCGGTACAAATGTGATGAGTAGCAAATATCCTTCTCACCCGCCCGTCCATGCGCGCCCGCACCGTGGGAAGTATCTGTAACATATCCGGTTATTATGGCACAATTTAGCAGGGGGCTTTTGCTTTCTGAGGCTAACAAAACAGTATCAGAGAGCTCTTTTTTATGATGAATATAGGCATGAATTGGAAGTACTTTTGTAAAGTTTGAATCGAGTTCTCCTGAATAAAAGGGAAAAGGCAAATTGTCAGCAGTTGCTTAGTAACCAGCCAGAGCTCATTTCTCTTCAAGGGAAACCAATTAGGCCTTTTAACCTATTTTAATGGGAGGTTGAGGGGGAGGGATGGTCTATAAAAAAATTAAACTTTCTGGCTGTCTTTCTAGTCTTGAGGGTACTCTTTTCTAGGGGAACTTGTACCATTAATTTCAAGTGCCTGTCCAAAGAAGGTGTTCCCAGACTCTTCTCAAGTTAACTTCTCCAAGGTCCATCCACCTTTCCCCTCAGGCCATGCGACTGCTCTCTTGAAATAGTGCTCCATAAAATATTATAATAGTACAGGCAACCACTCCAGGTAAAAAGCAACTAGTAGTGATACAAGAGAAATCAATCAGACCTTTGCAAACAGGTCTCTGAAATACCTGGGAGCTCAAACTACGGATATGGGAAATTATACAAAAACAGGGTTTTGAGGGTTTGGGGGCTGTTGCTTTTGGTTTGTGGGTGCGTTTCTAGTTGTCTGCCAGGTCCTGATGTCCTAAAAACTAAGAAAAATCAGTAGCCTACGTTTAGGAGTTAAAATTCTGAACTAAACTTTTTAGGTCAGGCTTGCTGTGTCTAAGGTGATATTAGACGATTTATTAGGTCCTGTCCTGGTCTGGCTCAATATAGTGAAAAATATGGAATTACCTTAATTGTCCCCAAAGTAACTATGCACAACAGTAGCAGGAGACACTGGTTTAATTGAGTCCCAATAGATAAGAATAAACATTTTCCTGGTTGTCAGAAGCTTGTACCCAACTCGGTGAGGTTTTCCTCATGCCTCAATCAAATTCAGCTGATGTGAGCTTGAGCAGCATCTTGATTTTGATTTCTATTTATTTTCTTGCAGAACAGTGGCTAGTAATCAGGTAACTGGTTCTCAGGACGCTTTGTATATGCTTGTGGTACCCACAGGGGGCCAACAGCACCATTATCAACAACCCTCAGAAGGGAAAAGCCAAACTTTTTGTACCAAATTACAACACTAGGAACTCTCAGACAGTTTTCCACACAAAAACCTTAAAACACAGATTGGAGGACTTTACTGGGAAGGGATTTCTGCTTATTGATGTCCAGAATTCGTGCATTTAAACACATTGCTATCAATACATGTTTCAAAGGTATGAAGGACGTTATTTTCTGTTTTGCTTGCTGGTCCTGCAGCAGAAGGTCAGCGAGAGGCTGCCCTGACAATGGCACTGGTCACCCATGCTGGTGGACACGCACACCTTGCTAACCCTGTCACACCAGGAAGGAAATGACAACTGGTGCAATTAATTGTGTTCATGAGCAGACTAATACACGCCGCTCTCTTTGTTAGAAGACAAAGCCATAGGCTTGCTATCATTAGTAGCTCTTATTATTCACCCCACTGTCACAGATCTGATCAGTGTTGCTCAACAGCAGCTGCAATGTGAATATTTATGATTAACAATTCTGAAAAATCCATATTTAGGCTGTGCTTTAAAATCACCTACAAGAGGGCAACAAGTTATAGCATGTCCAGCTAAAACTCACCTGTAATCCACAAATTATTTTAAATCATATTTTTAATGAACATTGGCCATGACTTTGTACTGAAATTCTGAGCTTGGAAGCTTTTTCAGAAACACAGGAGATGACTGGGATGGTCAGATGACACGTGTGGGGATGAAGAAGAAGCTGGAGAAAGATCCTTCCCCACAAGTTGCCATGAACATCTCCAGGCTTCTGCCCCAGGGACTGCTTAATCTCTAGCAGAAGCTAAACTAATAGCCAAGGTCAAAAACCACTGAACACTGTCAAAGGCTGCAGAAGAGTATTTTTCATGAACAAATCCTAAGTTGGGAGTGAACAGCTTCCTTACAGATGACTAAAACCATAAATAACTAAAAACACAAATACAAAATGCGTTAACCAGGAATCATGAGCACAGTGCAAGAAAATGGCATGTCATTCTGACACCGGTTTTCTGTGAGACATTAGCCTGGAAGCATTTTTAGCTAAAACATCTGTTAATAAATGGGACGTAGGCAAGAATTTTTTTGAAATAATTTCTAATCTGTTCTCCCACGCTCTGCCATGTACAGAGCCCTATTTTCACATTCATTTCTAAATTCTTACATTCTCTACCCTGCTCTTTTAAATCAGTTCCATTCATCTGAATTTCATGCTAGGCATCCTATGACATTTATCTTTCAGTTCCCGGTCTGTACTGATGCTCTTTTTATTTATTCTATCTGATATTCTCAAATAAAGCAGTGGATCTTCAAAGGAAATCTTCAATCAAAGTGCAGTTCAAACTCAACCGTGGTCCTGGCCAGGTTAAACATGTGACTTGCCATCTCTAATGGAAAGATGATGGTGGAATATTCCGCTATCTGCCTCTAAAGGAATTTCTGGTGACTGATAGTTTTCGACTTCATTCCTATTCCTTCTCATCTTCTCGGACTAAAATGGAACATTCTTCTTTTTAACAGAGCATACTTTGATGTTTCTGGGAACTCTGTCTTCAGCTAATTCTGAAAGATGTAATGTTTATTTTTTACTGTTATTATCATTGGCTTGGAGACACCTATTTCTTCAGCTCTGAAATTCTGTTTCAGGAAAGCAATAAATATGGGGCTTTTGCTGGAAAGAAATGGAAGACAGTTCTAGCTTCAAAAGGCAACGAGACAGGGCAATATGGTGACTTCTAGCACGCCTTTCTCACAAACTGTGGGTAAGCAGAGACAGAGATCTAGGGGAATTTTAGGAAGACGGGAACCAGGGATCATTGAGGAAATGAGGAAAACCTCCAGGAAGACAGGAATCAGTGGTTACAATGCTTGGAGGGACCGTGGTGTGTATTCATGTGGGTTTGAATCCCAGGTCCAAGCTCAAGCATGCTTTCCTGGGTGCACAGCCAGCCAGGAGACACGGACTGCAACTCCATCCAAGCCTTGTGGTAGTGGCTTTCTTTAAATTACTGTTATCTTTCACCACTAACCTCTTTCAAGAGTAACACTGCAAGGGCAGCTCCATCACCAAACACCTGCCATCTCGGTTGGAGTCAATAAGTCGAGCCAGGCTCTATTAAAAAGACCGAGTTAGATAAAATCACCCAGGCAGAGGCTGCTGATGGACAGGAGGGGATCAGCTCTGAGGGAGGGATTTAGCTGGAGTGATGGGGGCCTTTGCTGGGGACTGGCAGATGAAACATTTGGCTCGCCATTCACCACAGGAACAACCCCTCTAGAAGCAACACACCTTTCCTCAAGCAGTTCAGTTATAAAAGTTAAGGCTTGAAAACGTAAGAAATAAGTTCAGTTTTGGAGTCTGGAGAAATCATTTCATAAATAACCATATAAGATAGAAGGGGATACCAAGTACTTTTACCTGGTGATTTAAACCCTACGTGCACCATGACTAAAGCATGTGTAAACACTCCTGAGATACAATTACCAATAAAGGCAGAGAATCCCTGTGTTGCCATACCCCAGAACACAAAGAATTATTTGTTCTCACCAATATCACCACCAAGAGAGGCACAACCTACCCTCCTGCACTACTGGAGCATGTTTGACCTACTTTCCTTCCTGATATAGAAAAAAAATTTCAAAGCTACCAGCTTTCCTCATCCTGAGCTGGAAAACTGCTCTGAGACAAATCAAGATGGGAGAAAAACATCCCATCCAGATTTTTTTCAGCAGAGGATACTAAAAACTGGATGCAGCAGTGTCATGAAAGAATCGCTGGGAGACAGACACTGCTTGAGAGGAGAAAGCCCAGGAGAGGAGGGTCATGGAAAGGATCAGCTCGGTAGGATGTTCTCACCTGCATTTTTCCTTCTGGCTTTAGCATGGATAAATGTATCTGGCCCTGCCACCTGTGAGATCAGCATTACCATTACTCCGCTATCTCAAGAGCCGCTGATAAGATAATCCTGTTACATTTCTGAATTGCTAAAATATGAGTTTTCTAGTCAAATGGTCATGAGCTTTCCAGTCAAAATAGTCACTGATAACAGAAAGAAAATTGGAATAAGCCAATATATCTTGTTTTGCTACACAAGCCTTTACTGAACTCTCCATATTTCTATCTGCTAAATGTGATGAATTTATTTCCTGAGGTTTTAGGGCATTGAGAATTTCTATTGATTTTTACTTTGAGTAATTTATACAGTATAGGAATAGCCTAACAGGAATAAGTGTAATAACCGTTCCTCCCTTGACATTCAGAAAGAGTCCAGAAACCTCATGAGGGCAGAGTTTTAAAGGACCGAGTCTGAAGGCAATCAAATTACAGGGACATCACCGAGTCCTGGTCTTCACGTGACAGGGGCTTGGGCAGGAACGCCATGGGGCACGTACAGATCGTTCCTGGGGAGACCACCCCCACAAGGCTCAGGTCTGTCTCCAGCACACGTTGAGTCAGAGTCTTATTAATCAGTTAAGAAGAAAGAGATTTTTTTCATGTGTTTTTCTTGAAGGTCTCCTTTGAAGTGCGGAACCAGCCAGGGACTGACCTCCTGAAGTTATACGAGAACAAATTTACTTCCTTGACTTCAATGACTTCATTTCACTCTTCCACCATTTATCACATTTAATAAGACTTTTTCACTTAGCAGAGTCATTCAACCTGAATAAACAGTCTTCAAAGGACGGATGCCAATTATCATTCCCCCCTCGCGGCAATTATCAGGTTTGGGTGGGTTCAGGTTATGCCTTCTGCCCGGCACGTGCAGCTCTCGTGGAGCTGTTGATCCTCCGTACTTCCAGCAGGAAAGGCAGGACAGCTGCATCCAAATGAGAGAGCAGCGTGAGATGTTGTAAGACAGAGAAACCCAGCTGGTTTAAATCAGAAAAGTTTTGGGGTTCTTTGCTTTTCCAGTGAGAACTTGGACATTCCCTCCAAGAGACTCTGGAGCTACAGTTTCTCCTTCTGCAGGACCTCGGTGCAGAGGAAGAGCACGGTCCCTCCTGCTCTGCCCAGGGACGAGCCTGACCCTGGGCAGATGAGAGGTGCTCACACCGATGCTCTGCAATTCTCCCCTCCCACTGAGAATTGTCCATGAGGTATTTAATTTGCAATTCGGACTGTTTGCAGAGATGCTGTAAAGGCTGAAGGAAAGTCAACCGCTTAAATTCCCATCCAGGCACTTGTCTCAGCCCACAGCTCGGCACAGCTCCTCACGCTGCCCGTACAAACTCTGTTTTCCACCCCGTTTAGTCATTCGAGCACTTTGGTGGAGCTGCTGACCTGCATGAACACCTGCAAGCCTGAGGCCTCCGTTTGAAATCTCCTTAGTGCCATTTGGAAGATCAAGAAACTAAAATATTTAGATTGAAAAACGTTAATATTTTAAGTGCTCAGATTAAAATAGGAGACCTTTGCACTTCTCTGATTTTTAAAATTAATTTCCAGTTATTGCGTCCATAGGTTTTTTTCCAAAGCATAGACCCTCTGAGAGTTACCCAACAAAATCTCCGTGAACATTTCTTCCGTGTTCATTTTATTGCTGTGTGTCCTGTTATATACAAAGCTTAACGTGTTTTACTTAAATCGTCGGTGATTTGGAAAAAAAAAACATTACATGGTAGATACAGGCTAATAAAACATTTAAAGAACGAATGACAAAGGTTCAAATAATATTTAGTATTTTGTTGAAAAGATCAAATCCATTATTCAGACCTGTTGCTCTAAAGTGAGCTGAAAACACACAATACTTCTGTCACTTTCTGGTTAGAGAACTTGTGGGATATAACGTTGCCATATCAAAAAGACTAAAAATACTGCTTTTTCCTATTTATTTTTCTCACAGAAGCTGTCTCTTTTCCACCTGTTTCATGTTCTGCTTGCCAGCATCCTCTGCAGAGTGCTCTCATGATATGCTGAGAGAAAAGTCTCCTTAAAACACTGTAATTTTATGGCTGGTGATCATAATACCTCAAAACACACTCCATCATGTGCATTTGGACAAAAATCATAAAAAACAGAGAGATAATTGGAACATTATGAAAGAAGAATTGCAAACATTTTCTTTAAAGAAATGTCTAGCTGAGAGCCAGTAGAGCATCTCTGTACTTCACAGGTGAAGAATAAAAATATTTTGTCTAGATTATGAGGAAAATTCATTTCCTAGATAACACACGAGAGGCAAAGATACGAAAACTGAAAGTGCATTTCAGAGTGCGGCATTCACTAGTTAGATTGAAAGAAGAGTATCAGACCATTTAAAAAAAAAAAAGCCAAAATAAGTTTTTCTGCAAGTAAGGAGGTATTTGTGGCTGGTTTGTGCCCGGCGTAACTCCACAGAACTTGCTGGAGTCCATCAAGTCCCAGAGCTCGCTCCCAGGTTTGCAGGGAACAGGAACGGGAATGATGCTATTTGAACATCCACGGGGAACAGAACAAAAGGGTTTGCTGAAGTGGACAACCACATTTACTTCCGAGCATATTCCAAAACTGTGGTTGGCTTTAGTCACACGTCTTGAAAAAGGTCTGGCAGCACCCTCGGCTGAAAACCGTGTGAGAGTGGAACAGCTGTTAACACAGAATTAGGACAAATTCTCAGCTTTTTTTTTTTTTAAAGTGTGCTGCTATTCTCTTTTGCAGCATTTTTCCGTAGCGTGCAACTCGCTTGTGAGGCTGTCAGCAAGATTACTACATGACTTCATTTGTTCATGAGGCACATAAATTGCTCCACTAGAAATGAACTTAGAGAACAATACACCGCAGCCACGCCTCGCGTGTACATCTCTACATCTCTGGAATTATCAGTCCTCCTCACTAAGAATGTAAGAGTTGATTATTTCAATTACAAAAAATATTCAGTTACGTACATCAAGCACACATTTCGCAACCTTCCAGCGGTAGATGGCTCTTACAATGGTGGGCAATGGGACAGACGTCTGCTCTGTAGATAAACGGTGGCAGGATATTCACCTCTGGCTGTTCACACCTTATTTTTCAGCCTGGGACATCAATGGGATCCAGCTTTGGTGAACAAGCCTTTCTACTTTTATAATTTCATGGTATTAACCTGCTTGGCTCAATAGAGTGAAATTAAGCTGTGGGGCTTGTTTGTGTCTAAGGGAGGATTTCTGCAAAGACAGACTGCGTTTGCACTTGGACACAAGAAATACAAGAACTTCAGCAAGGAATAGGGATGTTTCTCAAAAATTCTCATCAAATAGCTTCAGAGAACATTGAGGGGAAAAGAAACAGTTTATATACCAGGTATGTGTTGAGAGCCCTTAATTAAGCATTCGAATACGAGCTGATGACTGTCACAGGTGGCGTGGCTGCGTGAGAGAACGATCACAACTGTGTGAGATGAGACAATGACACGTGATGGGAATTTCATGCATTACCCACAGAAAAATAAGTATTTGCTTCTGAGTTTAAAAAAAAAAAAACACAAACAAGCAAAACTTCAGGGAGATATTTTTCAACAACCTCGTCTTCCAGCATCCACCCAGGAGTAACTCGCCAGCAAATGCAGAAGCCAATTAATTCTGGACATATTTGCAAAAAAGAAATAGCAGCCAACAGCCTTTTTCTGGTGACGGATTTCTGCCATTTCAGTGGTATATAAAAAGGACAGCAACGCATATCTTTGTTTCTCCAAAGCAGGAGAAGGGGCCAACTCATTATACATCTTCTCCATCTTCATCCAGAGAGCAGCTGCTTGTCCTGCCCGCTCTGCGTTCAGTGATGGCTACTGCACAGGCTGGAGCCAATTTGGAATAAACCCTGCTACTCGGTGCCCAAAGGCACACGTGAAACTTGGACCGCTTTTGCAACAAAAGGGTCTGTTGCAACAGGAAGGATGGAGAGGGAAAAATCCAGCATTTATTATTTTTTTCTGCTCTGCGGAGGGATTCTGAAAACTTATGAGCAACACGGATTAGTCTCAGGAACTTTAAAGTTCAAGTCGTTATTCATGTTCTTTTATACATTTTGTTGAGGCTCATACATTTTTTTTGCAAAGCAGATGAATCTGCTCAAGGTTTACCCAGAGGCACAATGATCTCTGCCAGCCAGAAACAGATGAGCACTCTGAGCATCAATAACACTTACCACGTCGGTTACGACTACGGAAGACAAAGTACTTATTCTAATATGGATCACAATAAAAAAGCATAGATCATAGAACTTGGTCAAGGAATCTGATCACTGAAGAAGGCAATAGCTTTGAAATATAACTGCTGCACACACAATCTTCAAATCACTCCCAAGTCTCCTCAGGCTGCGAAATTGAAAGACTCTGGTGAGTCCGTAAAGATTAACGTGGTAAGCTATCTTAAAAGGTATTACATGCCACCGTGATTGGGTTAAGCAGCACAGCTAAAATTTGGTTATGATAGTGAAGAAAATCTAGACCATGATATAAACGTAAGGCGATTTTAATTTCAAATTTAGAAAAATAAATTTCAACCAATTTGCTAAAAACCATTTAATGACACGGGAAATTGGTTTCCCTGAATTATCTTATTATTTAATCCTTTTGTTTATGAACGTAGAAACCCAGCAAAGCACAGGAGCTCATTGCCTGAGCTTTTTGCTACATTTGCACTGCAAATTACGCATTGCTATGTAAAGCTGAGAGATTATAAAAGGTTGTGTATAAACTGGTCTGCAACAGCTACTCTTTGGCCACCAAAACTGATCGATATAGTGGTATAGGGGTCTGCGGGTGCTCCCCCAGAAGAGTTTCCCTGGTGTCAGACAAGGAAATCCCACCAGTGAGGATAGGTCAAGGTCAGGGCTCAAAGGGCACAGACTGAGCTCGGGTTGGGAACAAACCCCTTGGTAGGATGCTGGACATAACTGTTGCCAAAAGCATGAGGCTGCTCATAGAACCAGAGGTTTGGGTTGGAGGGGACCTCAAAGTCCATCTTCTTCAAACCCCCCTGCCATGGGCAGGGACGCTTCCTGCCAGACCAACCTGGCCTTGAACACTTCCAAGGATGGGGTTTCCACAACTCTGCGCAACACGTGCCACTGTCTCACCACCCACATAGGATAATAATTTCTTCCTAATATCTAATCTAAATCTATTCGCATCTTCTGGTTAGTATTTGCTTGAAAAGACCAGGTTGTCCAGCCTGTCTTCCACATCTCCAGTCCTCCCACCAGTTGCATCACCGTCGGAGCAGAATTGAGCATCCTGCACCAAAACAGTTTCTACCCAGTGAGAGTGTAAACTCTTTCAAATGAGACTAAAGTCAATGAGGCGATCGAGAGCATGTGTCAGGCACAGGAAGCTGAAACCTCACCTGAGGGCAGTGCAGAGCCCTCAGCTCAGTTATGGGCTCAGATACAGCAAAACCAGCAAGAGCTGGCATCGATGTCAAGGGGACTCTGGCAAGTCAAGTGGACTCTTGGCACGGGGCAGCACAGGAGCCATCCTTCACTTACGCGTCGGCAAAAACCCAACTACCACAACAACAAGGCTTTTATAGGGCAAAAAAGAGTTGAAATGGCAACTCTGAGCCGATATGCACATGGAGAATCTCGTGCGCAAAGGTTGGACACACCGAGTGATGCTGGAAGGGAGAAGGAGAAGCAGGCAGGAGATGCAGCCAAAAACCAGGGGCACTGGTAGCATGGCTTGTGCATGGAATCAGGAAAATTAAAAAGCAGAAAGAAAGGAGAGGTGGTTGAAAAGAAGTTTGAAATATGAGCAAAGAAACTCCAACTCCTTGATCCCGGCCACATGAAGGGAACGGGTGCCTCGTGCAGCCTGATCAGGCAGATCTGCATCCCAAAGTCCGACTCCGTCACCAAATATCTCTTCCTCAGAAAGCTACCTTTGGTTAAATACTGGAGTGACAAATGTAATAAATATAACAGTATAAATTGCATGAAGGATTTTCTTTCCTAAATATCAGATTTTAAAAGCAAAATAAACATTAATTCTCTGCTGTCCTGCCAGTGACACTGATGTGATTCATGGCTATTCAGCTGCACAAGGCTATGTTCTTTTCTTTGAGGAAGAGAATATAAATCTTCAGATGAGTTATCAAATGGCTTTATGATTAATTCTGTGTTATCCTTGAATTTAATGCCAATGGGTGGGAGGAAAAGAGGAATATCCCACAGAAGAGGAATGGAACATCAGATGAATTCGGAAGCTCCCCAAGGTTAATCTCAAAGAGTTTCTTTCTCATCCCTCCCACAAAAAGTGACATTTTGGGGCTGATGCTGGCAGTACCTCCCCAAGTTCTCATGGGAACCAAGGAGCTTGGGAAGCATAAGGGAAAGGCTGGGATGGCAGCTGCTTCCTTCATGCTTGTGGTGCCTAAATCTGCTCAGGTCAGCTCCCCTTTGGCAGCCAAAGCTCTGCTGCTGCTGCCACGTCCTGCAGGGAGGTTTCTTTGCCCAGGGTTTGTCCATCCAGCTCCCTGGATGTAGGACACCTACAGGTATCTCCCCAAAGGCTGAACAACTCCCTCATTCATTATCTTGTGGCAATCTAAGTAGGATTTTCCCAATTTCAATAAAACACCTTTTTTATTTGAAATGAGTTTTAAATTAAGTGAAAAAAATGAAGACTTGCCTACGTGTCTGATATAGGCATGGCATTAAACTGAGAGAAGTAAAAGATTTTATACCACTTCTTGTTTGCCCAGACCACAAATCAGCCACTGTCTGCTCTGGTCTCGAGAGGCGCACCTTTCTCTGATCATCGGGTTGTACCCTGTTAAAAGTGCCACGTCTAGTAAAATGGATCGATAGCACTGATGATATGTGACTCTCTGGTAAAATTCCCTGATAATTTTATTTTTTGAAGTTCTTGTTCTTGTATAAAGGCGCTGACCAGTGTGGAAAGTTGTGTTTAGCAGAACAAAAGGCAAGGGGCAGCCTTGGCCCCTGTCCTGCACCCAAAGGACCTGGGGGAGGGACCCCCCCAGCTTCCAGCCACGCGTGGGAGGTGTCTCTGTGGGTTACAACTGCCGTGAGGATGGGGATTTTGTTTTTCTTGTCACCTGTGTACTAGCAGCTGGACGGAGGTTGCCAACCCCTCCACCAAGCCAAGAAGCTGTCGGATCACGTTAGGGAGCATCGAATGCTGCTGACAGGTTGTGAATGAATATTCATGGCTGTGATTCTGCAGCCTGCACTCTATACAGGCATTATCTGATTAAAAAAAAAATAAAAAATAAAAGAATAAGAAAAATATCTGAACTGATCTCTTAGGCTTGAGTCACAAAATTTTGTCAGAACACAATGTGGTTAAAAATAACCGAGGTGGCAGACTGTGCTGTCCTTGGCACAGACTGCTGCTTCCTCAGGCTCCCCTGGTCCCTGGCAGTGTGAAACACCCAGCTGCCCCAGGGAGAGGCTGCAGATGGGTGTCACAGACACAGCTGTTGGACTACAAGGAATAGTTCCACATTTCTGGGTATTTAGAGAAGAGTGGTGCTCGGGCTCTTTCCGCTTGATTCCAGAACAGGAGGAGCAGCCACCCCTCCCCGGGAGCTCCCGGCACACGTTTCAGACCTATGACCCCAGCGAGCTTTTAAGAAACTTCCGGGAATTTTCTCAGAAAGTTCAGGCTTTTTTTGTTTATCTTGACTCAGAAGTCAAGGTCAAAGCATGAACAGCAAAGACTTTCTACAGTTTAAATTAGTGACTTTTACTGTCTGGGCTCTGGAAAAGGGACGGAGCAATAAAACGGGAAAATTGCTGGTGCCACAAATTACTTGAAACGAGTCAAATGTCAAAAAAAACCCAAATAGACTGTAAGGACCTTTAGCTGGTAGCAAACGACTCCAAGTGAATTGGCACAATGATGGCAGAGGAATCTGCATCCGTTTAAAGATACATTAGCATAAATTCTGGAAGATTTCCCACAGTCATGTAGGGACTAAACCTGGCATTCATTTGTAAGAGCAAGCTCATTTGCTTACTGCATGGTGTTACTCACTACAAGTAAAGTGCTAGGCAGCATAAAAACAGACTAGAAATCAAAAAAAATGAAGGGTACCTTAGTATTCTACTCGTTGCGGAATCTTTGTTCCAGCCTAAATTTGTATTTTACTAAATTAGAGTGGCCTTGGTTGGAAGCAGCATTCAGCACTTCTCACTGCCTCAAAAGAATTGAGCAGACGTAGAAAATGATCCCTGCCAATAATCATTTCACACATGAAAAATAAAATCAGGCATAGTTGAATTCAAGAGAAAATAGATAAGAGGGTATCCTGTAGATGTTTACGGAATTATAAAGAGAAGATTAAGAGACATCAAAGCTGACACTTGATCCATCTTGCTATATATAAAACACCAACAATTTCTAACACAAAATTAACTTTAGCTTTGGCTTATTTTGTTTTGCTGAAGAAAAAGCCTTCCATGGAGTAAAGCATGCTGTCCTATGATGACAGCACCTGAGAAGGACCTGAGAGAAGTCATCCCTGCAAGCCCATGGGTGATGGCATCAGGGCTCGTGTCTCCTGCCCCCAGCACTCCTCCTGTGCCCGGGGTATGCACATGGGCCCCACGGACAGATGCTTTGGAGTGGGGAACCACTGAGGTCATGGGCTCCATAAGATTAAAAAAAGAAAATAAATTTTAAAAATAAATAAATAAAAATCAGTGCTCATCCTAGCAATTAAAATGTCCAAATATACTACATTAAGTTAATGTAAAGAAGGAAGACAGACCCTCATTCGCCCACGGTTAAATTCAATGACCAACTATTTAGGTTTGTCAGAACTAATCTTAACTAAGAGGTTTTTCTCCACAACGCCTGAGCTGATAATCAGAAGAGATGGAAAAAAATACAAACATGGGCCATTGCCCAGAAAAGCTGACTTGCAGAGAAGTGTCCATGTTAGGTGGACACATCTCTGCAAGTCAGCAACAAATCCTGCAAGGCTGGGGCCAAAGGAGTGGAGCACGAGTATGTTGAGCGTGCATATAAACCGAAGAGGAGAAGGTAGCTTTGAAATGGGCCAGAACTGAACTGAAGCCGTCAATGCAACTCTATATAGCAGACAAGAAAATTCACATGGTCCTTGAATGCAAAACAGAAAACAAGAGAGCAAAGCTCCTGTGTTTTCCAAAAAGAGCTTGTCTAGGCTGCTGTCCAATGTAGATTAGAAACTCGGCATTTAGGGAAGTCCCAAGAGCAAGATGAGTAACCAAATTTTTCCGTTTTCATCACTTTTCAGCTATGAGATTTGAGGACACATCCGCTATGGCTGCCCTATCCGTCAGGAGGAGAGGAGATTTTAGCTCTATAAAAGACCCATCTCTTTAAATTCCGTCATCCATGCGTCTTCAAAATCTCCACAAAATTTTAAAGAAAAAAGAAAAAGAGGAAGGCGTGGCTGGCTTACTCAGGAGCGATGCACCCGAAGAGCGAAGAGAGCCTCACAAAAATACTGGCTAAAATTGACCATGGAAGGGGTCAAACAGCAACAACGTCAGTGAGTACCTGCTTTCCTTTGGAAGCTTGAGGAACAGGTACCCGCGAGGTGAAGGCTTGCTGGAGAAGCCACACGCATGGCACAGCTGTGGGAACGGGTAGCCTGCACCTCAGGGTGCCGGGGGAAACCCTGCCACACACTTCTTTATCCACTCCTTGGAGAATTAATCTCTTTCAGACAAAAGAATGCGAGATAGAACTTAGTGACCACGTTAAAAACCGCTAACACGCAATTAGAGTTACTCAAAACGTCATTAAATTATGCTGTAATGTTTATTCCATTTTGCTTATGATATCATTTTTCTATCTATTACAGCTGAAGAAATAAACGATTTAATTTCTCCAGCCTGCACTCCAGGTAAAGCATTGCACTTGCAAGCTATGGAATATATATGGTAATCAGCCCCGCTGCTGCCCATGCCATTATGAGCCCTACTCATTTGTTTCCTGTTGTCATTCTTGATTACATATTTTTAGAACAGATTACTGCAATACCAGGGGTGGGCAGGCAGTTCTCCTGCTATGACTGCCCTTGGATCAATCTCCTGATCGCAGGTGAAATATGTTTTTCTAATAAATTGCCAGCCTGCTTTACGTTTTCTGTAACTTTCCAGTTTTGGAAATCAATTAACGTTAGTGATTCCAAGGAGACGTAGTTAGAGCTTTGAAAACAACATGAAAAAACACTATTGAAAGAGTAAATGAAACACAGTGCTGGTACTACTTGAAGCAGCAAACTGAGGAATTGAATGATTTTTCTCTGCCTCCGAGTTCAGCATCCTTTGAAAACAAAACTCTGCTCAACCTCAGAGCCAGAGATCTCAAGAACACCAGCCTTTCCCTGCTGCTTTGTTGGGGGACTGCTTGCTAAGGTTGGCTCCTTGGTTTGCAGTTGATTTCTTTGTGTTCTGAAACTGTCCTGAGCAAATTGTCCTCCTGAGCAAGACTCTCAGCACAGAGCTACGCTGTTCTCTGGGGGTCCATACAGACAAACCAATATTGTTCCTGAAATGGGTGTTCCTTTCTGGGCATCTTTTCAGCAAAATTAAAAAAAAAAAAAAAAAAAGGACTATATACTGAATGTAGCATTGTAGCATTGATGAATTACAAATATATACTGATGTACTGTTCACAGCCCAGTGCATGTAATTGCCTTCTTTGAAACAGAGTAATTAGGGGCATTTGATCATGTACACCAAGTCAAAATACCGCAAAAGTCTGTACCTCAGAAGAAAAGTCAACTAGCAACCCTCCTCATCTGCAGTTTAGGAGTGAGTAGGTACTCCTGTGACTGTCAAATTTTACCAGAAAGTCAACATCAGTAACAAAGACCGATACCGGGTATCTTTACACCTGGGTTTCCCAGTCTTTGAAGATCACCTCTTTCCACTTCTGCTGCTGAACAAACACCCCACTGCTCCCCACGTGAACAGGGACTTTAGGACTCAAACTGCAGAAGTTTCCCCCGAGCCATGGCTGCCTGGCTGCAGCTGGACTCCTCTTTGCCCAGAGCTTGCCACGGTTTTGGACACATCTCTGCCTTCTCAGCTGTTTAGGTTGAAGTAAAAAATGTCTTAATAGACATAGGAATGACTTGATGCTTTCCATCAGCTAAAACAAAATGGGATAGGAGCCAACCAGAGCTGATTATTAGAGCATAAACTCAGACTCAGTAAGAAACAACAGCAGCAGAAAACCTTAGATAGATTAAACTAGAATAAGAGAATAGGCTGTTTTCATCTTCTCATTTCTTTTATTCACATAGTAGAAAATTACTCTTTGTCTCAAAACACTGCCTCAGACTTCTGTTATTGGAGGTGTGGGTCTTGGGGACAACAGGCTCCTCACTTCCTTCTGAGGTCTAGCAACCACCAGGTTAGGTCAAGACCTTCTCACCACAACCCACCTCATGGACACAGGCAGCTGCTGCAGATGGAGCCACAGTGACCCAACTGCTGAGGAGCCACAGGCACCTCTCTGTGGTCAGAGTCTGGAGCAGCCCCAGCTCCACTGCCACCAGAGCAGGGTCCTAAAACCCCATCCAGACCTGAAGGGACTCATCCAGGGCACACGCTGGGGCTCTGCATGCTGGGGTGAGAACTTATCATCTGGATCTCCACAGTTAAGGGACCTTTAAGGTATGCTGCAGGGAGATTTTGACTGATTGTCAGTCCAGGAAAGAGAGTGGTTGCGGGTATGGGCAACATTTTCATGCAGAGCGCTCTTCATCTGAAGCTTTCCAGTTCTACCAACAGTACTGCAAGCTCAGCGGCCAGCTCAGAGCAGCACAGCTGGACACAGCACCTCCCTCCCTCTCTTTCGAGGCTGCAGGGTACCTTAAAGGTCTCATCAGTTGAGTTTTGCGGCATACTCTAACAGCAGAAAACTAAAGCATAAAATATTTTCTACTCAAATCTAAGAAATGCATCCCAATCCCAGCTGTGCAGAGCAGAAAAAAGCTGCTGGAAAAGCTCCATGCCAGGAGGCAAGCAAGGTAGGACACAGCAGAAATCCCCCAAGCAGGTCTAAGAGCAATCTGCACCTCCTGCAGACCCACGTCAGCCCGTTTCCCTCAGGCCCACACGACACATGGGGTGAGATGCTCTTTCCCCATGACTGACTCTTTCCAGTGAACTGACTTTGCAAATGCAGCAATTTTCTTCATTTCCAGCACAATGCAATAAACCCCCAAGTGCCTGCTAGAATGAGCCAGTAGCATATTCAATAAAGAGCTTTACTTCAATTAATGACTTTCTTTCAATAATTACCTCACTTGTTTTGAATTAGGAACTGTGAACCTACTGATAAATTGACTGATTTGAAAGATTTATTCCCGCTGTAGCTTCTGCAGCTTGGTTTTCGTGCAGCAATGCATCTCAGCAAGTTATGCCCGGCATTGAGCAGCCCTGGGGAGGAGGAGCCCTCTGCCTTGCTTCCCCAGTCCCGGCAACGCTGGGACACAGCAGAGCAAGGGCTGCTTGAGGCATGGGCCACCAGCACCTCTGCTTCTGCTCTCTTCATTTTGTCGTTGCCATCTCCATGGGATCAGCACCGGGGCATGGAGCCGCACCACAGTGTAGAGTCACCGACAGAGCTTCGCTCACAAATCATAGAATCACAGAATCATTAAGGTCTCTAAGATCACCAGGTCCAATTGTCCACCCAACACCACCATGACCACAAAACCATGTCCCCAAGTGTCACATCAACACATTGTTTGAACCCCTCCAGGGATGGTGACTCCACCACTGCCCTGGGCAGTCTATGCCAGTGCCTCACCACTCTTCCAGAAAACAAATTTTTCCTAATATTCAATCTAAACTTCCCCTGGTGCAACTTGAGGCCATTTCCTCTCATCCTATGACTAGTAACTTGGGAGAGGAGACCAGCCTTCACCTCACTACAACCTCCTTTCAGGGAGTTGTGGAGAGCAATGAGGTCTCCCCTCAGCCTCCTCTTCTCCAGACTAACCAATCCCAGCTGCCTCATCTGCTTCTCATCAGAGTTGTTCTCCAGACCCTTCACCAGTTTTGCTGCCCTTCTAAGCGTCCAAGCACCCGCTGTTGCATGTGGGTGAAATATAATCACTCTCCAGAAATAGTCTCTATGTGGCCAAGGTCAAGGCTTCCCACATTTCCAAAAGACAAGGGTTAATTATTTATATCTAATAATTTAGATACTACGCCCGATGTGTTGCCTGGTCTAGTCGAGAGGTGGCGCCCCTGCCCACGACAGGGAGGTTGGACTAGATGATCTCTAAGGTCCCTTCCAGCCTAGGCCATTCTATGATTCATTCTATGACAAGCGGTGACACAGGTTTCCCAGAGACTCAGTAGAAGGCCCATCCCTGGAAACATTTAAGGTCAGGTAGAACCGGACTCTGAGCAACCTGACCTAGTGAAAGATGGTCCTGTTTATTGCAGGAAGATTGGACTAGATGATAGAGGTGGGAGATGCCTGTCAGTGCTTCCCACTACAAGACTCCATGATTGTTATCTAATTCCCTTTTCAAGTGCAGTTATTGGAAACAAACTTTTCCAAAATCCATATGTGTCTGTGCTGCTTCACTTCATTTCGCTGTGCTTTTTTTTTTAAAAAAAAAAAAAAGAAAATATTCTTTTTGGTTGAGAATAGAAAGCCTCTTAGAGTCATGGGCATTGCCTTGCTGCCAGGGGCTGCAGGAAAGGGAGCATCTCACAGAATCACAGGACGGTTGGGGTTGGAAGGGAGCTCTGGAGATCACCCAGTCCCACCCCCTGCCAGAGCAGGGTCACCCAGAGTAGATCCCACAGGAACACGTCCAGGTGGGCTTGGAAATTCTCCAGAGACAGAGACCCCACATCCTCTCTGGGCAGCCTGAGCCAGGGCTCCGGCACCCGCACAGCACAGTATTTCCTTGTGTTTAGGCTGAATCTCCTGTTTCCCAGTTTGTGCCCGTTGCCCCTTGTCCTGTCACTGGGCACCACTAGAAGAGTCTGTCCCTGTCCTCCTGACACCTCCCTCTGGAGATTTATAAGCACTGAGGGGATCCCCCCTCAGCCTCCTCTTCTCCAGCCCCAGCTCCCTGCACCCTTCCTCGGGTGGGAGATGCCCCAGTCTCGCTGTGCCCGCGCTCAGCCCTGGCTGGATTCAGGGTGGCTGGGGGGGATCTGGCCAGAGGACCCTCAGCAACAGCTGCTGCTTGCAGGAGAACTGTGTATAAAAATAGCACAAGTGCTTAAATGCTCAATTTGTCAATGAGAAGACCTATATTAGGCTGGATGCAGATTTTCATCAGTTTAAGCATCTGAGATTAGCATGCATTATTACTGAATGTGTGTTAAGTATGTCTATAAAGGCATATTTAATCATCTCACTGCATTTAACAACTGGAAGTTTTTTTACACAGATCAGACATCAGACTGCTTTCCACACATTTCCAGGCAGTGTCCTACCAACTTCTGGTAAAGGCACATGATTCATGAGTAAATGCCAGAAAGTGCTTGGAGGCTGCTGATAGATTTAAGGATGCTGCTACAGGTGTGGTTAACAGAGAATCCTTCTTGGATCAGGTCAGTACAATCCTGCTTTTGAAAATCTCTTTTTAAATTTGCCCCAAATCTTCAGTTATCCCAACCCTCGTCAGATCTACCTTTCAGCATTTTCTTTTTTTTTCTCCCCCCACCCCGCCCCTGTATTCACAGGCAATGCTTTTACACACCAGCTTCCATGACAGTAGAAGTAAAATCCTGACACATAATATTTTCACGGTGCCTTTTTTTTTTTTCCAGGTTAAATGTAAGCAGATTTGGTGTGGAGAAATTAATCCTTTCAAGGCATATTTAGCTGTCTCCCCAGGGAGCGGATCAAGTGGTGCGCATTTCAGAGCCCACCAATCGCATTAAAAAACCATTTCATTCTGGTGCCGATATCCCTAATGCCTCCCTGCATGAAAGGGGAGCCTACACGGGAATTTGGGGCACTTTCCCCCTCCTTACTGGTGCCACAGGAGAGCGAAGCTCATGGGAGCTGCTGGCCAGGGCAGGGGCAGAGCTCAGGGTGTGTGCGGGCACTGCCTGAAACCACCCTCTGCTCGTGGGGAGACAAAAAAAAAGGGACAGTTCTGTCTTGCCTGTTTAGGCTGGTCGTTCATCTGATCAATTAAATAATCTGCTGAACTTCTGAGAGGAACGACCTTTCCGTCATTCATTTACTACTCTAAGCTAGTTTTTTGCACTGCCAACGTGCTCGCAGACTCGTCGCTTGTACATAACGTTTGACTGCGCTCAGAAACACAGAAGTTTTTTTTAATCTATTTCACATTTGCATGCTTATTCAGAGTTTTTTTATGATTTCATCAATTTAGAAACTGAATGTAAAACATCCCAATCTGAAATCAATTTTTGGGGCCACGTTCACTGAAATATTGGGTATCTGTGTGCAGCAACAGCAGCAAACCACTTTGTTAACCTAAGTATTCAGTATAGATTAGTTACTGGAGACAGATAAAGGTTTCTTGTTTCCATTTGGCCCTTTCTGCTGGTTTGTCGAAGGCACGGGATGAGCTGCTGTCAATCAGCTTGGAATCCTTGCCACGTGCTCCTCTGGGATGGACACAGCTGGAGCCCCACAGGAAAACATCTGTCTGTCCCCTTCCTGCTGCCTTTCCATCACAGGTGAACCCACACTTGGACGGGGAGATTTTTGTCTGGAAGGGAGGGCTGTGCTTTAATTTTTTCACTTCCCACAGAAACTGGAAGGTCACTTTCATTGGCCCAAACTCACCACCACAACCAAACAGGTGACCCTGTGCCTCTCAGCAGGGTCCCACTGCTGTCCGTGGCACCGCTGCATGGCATCGAGCATTGATTCTGCTACCAGAGTCAGAACCTGGGTTGAAGAGGAAACCCTCCAGCACTGTTGTGAACTGAAACTGGTTTGGTTTTTTTCCATAATTAAGTGTCCTGGAAAACTGATGGGACTCCATAGGCATTAGGGATAAACAGAGCAAAGAGCCCGAGTGCGTCTGTCTGCACCCTGATGACGCTCTCTGGGACTTTGCTACCCAGTAAACGAGAAGGGCAACCAAATCACTCTGGTATTCCGGCACAAAAAAAGCCTAGACTTGTTCTCTTGTCTCACTGAACCACATTAAGAGATGAATAAGGAAGATGTAATCTTCAGGAAAAGGGCGTACAGGATTTCTATTAAGTCTACAAGTGTAACTAGATCAGCAATACCAGCGGTAATAAAGTATTTTTCTGTGATCCTCACAGCTGAGATTAAAGCCTCCAAGCAGCCCACAAGATTAAGGAAATTACTTCCATAAAGCATAATCTACTACCCTTTCTGGACTGGTCTTAACCACGCAGTCAATCAGGGAACAATATTTTCTCCTACTAAGGAAAAACTGCTTTTACAGTGACACTTCTTTGCGAAAAAGTGAAAATTTTTACTGATAACAAAATCCAATTTTCTTTGTCCTGGCTTCTGCAGGACAGCAACTAACAGCTGGACGTCGTAAATCACTTCTCAAACCCCTCACGTCCAGGGTGAGCTCAAACCCTGCCTTTCAGGTTTCTGTGGCTGTTCCCAAATAGGAGATCTGTGCTGTTCCTAAACAGCAAGCTCACTGTTAGTGCAGTTTTAATGTAAAATACTGTTTATAAAGGTGTCATCTGATAAGCTGCCTGCCTGCCCACACTGGTTCTTATGGGGAGAGGAGGTTGTGACCAATTGGCTGTGGTGGCTGCACCCCCTTTGTCCCTGTGACAGCTGCAGTGGGTGAGATACAGAAAGGTGTCAGGAGCACATGGGGAGAAGTGGGGCCAGGGCTGCCATCAGTTGAAATTTAGATTTAGAATGCATCTTTCATCTGCATCTGGGAATGGATGACGTTAGGCTTGGATTTGGTTGGACTTCAAAGCCTGCCATAAAATTTGGAGACCTAGAGGAGGGTTTTCATAGAATCCTAGAATGGCTTGAGTTAGAGGGGACCTTAAAGACCATCTTGTTCCAACCCTTGCCATGGGCAGGGACACCTCCCACTAGACTAAGTTGCTCCAAGACCCGTCCTTCCAGGGATGGGGCATCCACAGCTTCTCTCACCACCCTCACAGAAAAGAATTCCCTCCTAAATCTTCCCTCTTTCAGTTGGAAACTATCACCCTTCATTCTGTCGCTGTACTCCCTGATCAAGAGTCTCAGAATCACAGAATGCCAGAGGGTGGGGAAGGGACCTCTGGAGACCATCTAGTCCAACCCCCCTGCCAGAGTACCTCCCCAGCTTCCCTGTAGCCCCCTTTAAGTACTGGAAAGTTGCTGTAAGGTCTCCCCAGAGCCTTCTCTTCTCCAGCAGCTCTGTCTGCTGGAGACATCGGCCACCACTGGGCTAGAGGGTGCAGAAGTTTTTAAATCATTGCAGCGAAGCTGACCAAGAGAAAAAGAGGGATAAAGGGAGGGAGGTTGCCGAAGAGAAGCCTGAATCTGCAAAGCTGAGTGGGAAGAAGCAGCGATGCTGCCGGTCCCTTCCAGCACAGGGTGAGACATTGCCAGTGTTGAGGGCAAATTAAAAGCACACTTAGGAGGAATCTCAAGATTTTCGACAAAAGGTTACGAAGAAGTGATGCAGGGCAAACAGCTTCACTTAATATACACTTACAAGTATTGCAGAGGGATGTAAGCATCAATTTGACAAAATTATTGCAGGATTAAAAAGACTCCAGGGAGCCAGCTCAGCTGGGAAGGAGCACTTAGCTCTGCTAAGTGACATGATGTCAATAAAAGTGGGCATTACAGGGGAACGATGCAAGTTTTAACAACCAAAGCACTGGAAACCCCTCTCCTGGCCCCTGGGGATGCTTCTCCCACCTGGTGCTGAGGGAGTTCATGATATCAACCTCCACAGGAAGACAGGGGAAGCCAAGAAATGACTCTGTACCAAGGAGATTTTTGATTTATGCTAGGGTAGTAAAAAGAAAAAAATAATAATTCAAGTAAATGAGAGAGGATAATGGGCAACGGCTGCATGCACAGAGAGCAGGGTCTTGACTCACCCTTTCACTGTGCCCGGAACAAGGAAACTTCAACTGGAAGCCACAGTCCAAACAAAACGAGAAATAGCATCTTAAAACCAGGGAGTTCTTTTTCCTGGGAAGCTGGCACGCTCCCACCCTGAGCGGGTGTGGAGGGGAGCACAGGCAGCAGCTGCGGGAAGCGGCACATCTCCATCGCTCCCCACTTTACCTCCCTGGTTAATTGGTCGTAACGGCGGCTATTTCTTGTCTGGAATAAATGAGGTGTCACTTTTCTGGGACAGCGTTGTGGAAGCAGCTGTGTATTCACCCTCCCAGCATCAGCCAGGGTAAAAAAAAAAACAAAAACAAAAACAAGAAAAAAACCCAACTATTTCTGAAAGCGCTACGGGGAAAGGAGTCTGAAAACAAAATTTAATTTATCTTGTACCTCCAATATCCTCCTGGAACAGCCGTAAACTTCTCCCCAAGCACCTTTTGGTTTGGCACTTAACTGTTTCCAAGCCAGGCAGCCCAAAAGCCACCAAGAGTTGGGGACTGCAACTGTCCTGGAGGGGTCGGTGGCAGGGTTTGGGGGTGAGGGGAGCTCCTCAGAGGCGGCAAAACAGGGCAGGGGGTATGCCCTAATGCCATGTTTAGTCCCTGCCTTCTGAACAACCAGCCCTCCCTTGCTTGTCAGAGATGTGAAACCCACACCAGTTACATTTGCAGATGCAATTAACTGCTTGCAGCACACCATTTCCAAGGTTTTTCAAGCACAAGTTAACTACAGACACATGGGAGATGTGCTCGGACACTAGCACAGGAGAAGACAGATCCCTCCTCGTCTCTACAGCAAAACCCCCTCAGCATCGCGCCAAAGGGGGTGTAGCTGGTGGCCAGAACTTCAGAAAGGTCCTGTGAGGGCACCCAGAGTGCTCTTTGGAAGTGAGGACTTCCCTGGTTAACACGGCGGTGAGCAGGTTTTTGGCTAGGGCTCTCTTCTTCTCAAAGAAGAAAAGTAGCTTAGGCAGCAGGTCTAGAAAGACCTTGTTCATTAGATGGGTTTAATATTTCCCAAGCTCTGTTTAATCACCCTTTTAAAGCCACTGTTTGTTAATTGAATGCTTCCCCTTTTATCAGGAGATAAAAGGAATGAGAAGGTGCTGGAAATGGTTGATTATACCTACGTATAAGTACACTGGGTCGCTTAATGAATCAGAGTCATGGAATTGGCAGAGTTGGAAGGGACCTTAAAGATCATCCATTCCCACCCCCCTGCCATGGGCAGGGACATCCCCCACTAGCTCAGGCTGCCCAGAGCCCCATCCAGCCTGGCCTGAAAAACTCCCAGGGATGGGGCTGCCACCCCCTCTCTGGCACCCTGTGCCAGGGTCTCACACCCTCATGGGGAAGAACTTCTTCCCAACGTCCAATCTGAACCAACCCATCTCCAGCTTCAATCCATTCCTTCCAGTCCTGTCACTGCCCAACACCCTAACAAGCCCCTCCCCAGCTTTCTTGTAGCCCCCTTGAGACACTGGAAGTCACCATAAGGTCTCCTCGGAGCCTTCTTTTACCCGAAACCAATAAGCCACTTGGTTATCTTTGTCTTCTGGGGGCTTTTTCACAGCCTGGGAGCTTTTTCCACTTTTTTTGCAAAAGGCATGAAACAGGCTCTTTGTGACCAGCTCCTGCTCTCAGCGGCTGTGGCTCGAGGACACCCAGCATGGTGCAAACCTGGAGCAGGGATCAGCTGCCTCCCAGCATGGGGGTGTCCCAGGGGGTGACAGATGGTGTGACGGAGAGAACTACAGCGAGACCCGAGCATATGGCACCAGTGGGACATCCTGCACGGAGGTCACCGGGGCATTTCTCCACATCCCAGGGTTGATGCTTGCAGCCCTGTGCGGATATTCCAACCCACGAGGCAGGGAGCTCGTTCGTCCCTATCTCTCATAGCAAATGTCACTGGGGATTGAATCCACATCCACAACATTTAGAAGTAGTGTCCTCTGACCACGTTCTTTCCCTGTTCTATTTGCTCTGAGACTATTTGCCTGAATTCGTCTGAGCAACCCTTGGTAAAATAAAAGAAACAAAACAGAGCTCCAAAAGCTTCGTGTGCAATAGTTGCTAGAAAAGTCATTTTAAGGTGACTTACACCACTGCTGCCATCAGAAAACGTGCTTTCTTCTCCAAAGAGCAGCAGCTTCACAACTCGTGGCAACTTCCCTGCCCCAGCCCCTGCCTCCTCCAGCAGCTCCTGCCCTGAGCCAGAGAAGGAAAATATTTTTCCAACACATTGTAGAAATCAAATTAACTAAAAGTGCATCTCACTCATACACCACTGTCACGGTGTGGCTTCTACATTCATTACAATTAAAAAAAATTATTCCATCTTTAAGAAAGGATGCCCAACATCTGGGCTATTGCTATCAGCCCAGTCGAAACATGATTTGCAAGAGATTTACCAACGATGGGAAGCACTTTGGAAGGAGCTGGCTTTGCTAAATAGCTAGCTGGTTTTGAAACAAAGTATCCCTTTTTTAATCCCCTAAGCATAAATTATCAGCTGTAGCACTTAATTGCAGTGCGAGAGAGAGGAAAACAAAAGTTAAATGAGCTAAACTGTAAACATGGACACATTTTGAAAAAGATAAGTGTGAAGTAAGTGAACCAAAACTGGCTTAAAACACAGGGGATAGCGGATAATCGAGTTCAGGAATTAAAGTGAAAAAAATAGGAGATGGAGTTTAGAAGGACGCCTGGCGAGCAGCATACCAAAAGATCAGGAAAGTCAAGTCAAGGATAATCGGATCCCGGCAGGATCTGTGCAGAGTGCTGTTCTCCAACTACAAACATCCTGCCTGGGCCAATTTACCCCTCTGGCTATTGGCAATGGGGTTTCAGAGGAGCTGTGGAAGAACAGGAATCCGTGATGGTTTATGATGGACCAACGAGGAGCTTTTGCATAGTGAAAACCTGCCCTGAGCACACGCAGACATCCACCACCTTCCAGCCAACAGCTTGTTCGACACCAAGAAAAATTTCAGCTCCAGTCTTTAAATTGAATTATA
>NW_009708863.1:0-18141 GCF_000703405.1 Apaloderma vittatum
ATGTTATATATAATAGATATTATTTATAATGGATATTATATTTATTGTCTATTTGTAGTGGTTTGACCCTGGCCAAGTGACCACCACAGCTGCTTTATCACTCCTCCTTCTCAGCTCGATAGGGGGAGAAAATATAATGAAGGGCCCATAATTTGACATAATGACAGGAAGATCACCTGCAGCTACCATCATGGGCAAAACAGTTTGGGGGAAATTAGTTGAATTTATTTAACAATCAAAATCAGAGATGAGTAATGAGAAATAAAAGCAGATCTTAAAATAACACCTACCCCTCACTTTTTCTTAGGCTTAACATCAGTTCCAGTTTATCCACCTCGTCCCTCGAGTGGCGCAGGGGGACAGAGAATGGAGGTTGCAGTCAATTCATCTGATGTTGTCTCCCCCGCTGCTTCTTCCTCTGGGGGAGGACTCCTCACTCCTCCCCTGGGCCATTGTGAGGTCCCTCTCACAGGAGACAATCTTCACACACCTTTCTTCAGTGTGAGTCCTCTCACAAGAGACAGTTCTTAACAAACTGCCCCAATGTGAGTCTCTCCATGAGGTGCAGTCCTCGTTCCAGCACGAGTCCCCCACAGCATCACAAAAGTCCTGCCAGCCAACCTGCTCCAGTGTGGGCTTCTCTCTCTCCACGGGCTACAGGCTCTGGCAGAAACCTGCTCCAGCACCAGCTTCCCAGAGAGTCACAGTGCCCTTCAGTTATCCACTTGCTCCAGCCACAGGTGGACACCTACACCCCATGGGCTGCAGGGGGACAGCCTGCTTCACCATCATCTTCGCTACAGCCCAGGGAGTGCTCTGCTCTGGCACCTGGAGCACATTCTCCCCCATCACTGATCTTGGTGTCTTCACATATTCTCACATCTCTTTCTTTCTGCCAGTGGTTGTGTGGTGCAGTTCCTTTTTTCCCCCGCTTCTTAAATATGCTTTCACAGAGGCATTCCTATCCTATCATCACTGAGAGACTCGACCTTGGCCAGTGGCGGGTCCGTCTTTGGAGCTGGCTAGCATTGGCCCTATCAGACCTAGAAGAAGCTTCTTGCAGAAGCTGCCCCAATAGTCTCCCCACCACTGATATCAATATATCAGTTACTGATATATTGATATATAGTCTTGATATTTTAATGCTGTTTTCATGGGCCTTTAATAGTAACACTTAAGATCTGTTGAAAAATTTTTATTCATACCATCTGGGAAATTTTGAACCTCACCCAGCAGCTCTTATTGGTGTGGCTAGCTTTTTATTTTAGTGGAACTATTTAGAAAATGAAAGATAAAGCCAATGTAAAATAGCTTATATTTAGTCCTCTAAAACTTTGTACAGAATCCAATTTAGGCAGATCACATCATAAAGAGTTCTGAGATTAATTCCTCTCATTTTCTCCAAATACTGCAGTTCTTTTTTAGGACTCTATTGTGAAGGAGAGAGAGATGGTCAAGACATCACTGAAGAGTAGAAGTTAATTTTATTTCTACTTCAGTAGAGTTATAAGTATATCCAATTATGCCCCAGTAGAACAAATGGGGGTGAAATGCATGGAAAAAGAAAACCGTCTTGAAACCAGGCATGCATGTCCAGTGTGATGGATATTTTCATGGAATACTGAGGATCATCCAATATCCAGCCCCATGCTGGAATTCATGGAATCATAAAATCATTCAGATCGGAAAAGACCCTTGGGATCATTGAATCCAACCATATCCCCCAACACCACATCTAAACAATCTTTAAACACATCCAGGGATAGTGACTCAATCACCTCCCTTGGCAGCCTGTTCCAATGTCTGACTACTCTTTCTGTGAAATTTTTTTCCTAATATCCAATCTAAACCTATCCTGTTGCAGTTTGAAGTCATTCCCTCTTGTTCCATCGCTAATTACCTGCGAGAAGAGACCTTTCATGTAGTTGTAGAGAGTGATGAGGTCTCCCCTCAGCCTCCTTTTCTTCAGACTAAACAGCCTTATCTCCTTCAATAACTCTTCCTGAGATCTGTTCTCCAGGCCCTTCCCCAGCTTCGTTGTCCTCCTCTGCACTCGCTCCAGCACCTCGATATCTCTCTGGTACTGAGTTGCCCAAAACTGGACACAATACTCAAGGTGTGGCCTCACGAGTGCAGAGTACAAAAGGGCAATCACCTCCCTACTCCTGCTGGTCACACTATTTCTAATACAAGCCAGGATGCCATTGGTGTTCTTGGCCACCTGGGCACACTGCTGGCTCATATTCAGTTTGTCGATTAGAACCCTCAGGTACCTTTCTGCCAGACAGCTTGCCAGCCACACTTCCCCAAGCCTGTAGCATTGCATGAGGTTGTTGTGCCCCGAGTGCAGGACCTGGCACTTGGCCTTGGTGAACCTCATACCATTAACATTGGCCCATCAACCCAATCCATCCAAGTCTCTCTAACCTTGCGCAGGTCAACACTCCACCTAACTTGGTGTTGTCTTCAAACTTACTGTGGATGCACTCTTTACACATGCTGGTTTACACATCTTCCTTAGAGATCATACCCTAAATTACCCTTCCACTTCAGCATCAGTTCAACCAGCATTTTAGAAATGCCTTCCCTGGCACGTTTCCATCACCACAGCAACACCAAAATGATGTTTAAATCCTGTACAGATAGTTTAGGCTTTTTATTTAATTTGAGTGCAAGTACTCCTGAAATACATTTCTACACGATCTGCAGCTCCAGACTGACAATGCTTCTGGCATTAGAAAAACTGGTACTGGTTTCAATCTCTGTTATCACAAAGTGTATTCCAAATTTGTTCTGCAGTTCTAATTGAATTGTTTTACTAGCACAGTAATATTTCAGCTTTACTTCATAATCAAGGATATTCAGACACATTAACACAGTAATTTGGAACAGTATATTATTTGGTTATAAAAATATTTTTAGGAGGTATTATACAGATACAACTGTAATCAATACAGTTTTTGTAAGCAGATCTCATAGTTAGTGGTGGTTTTTACTGATAACTCTTTTGCTTAAGGTAATACTGCATTTTGGGCTGCTTTCAAAAGTTCGTGCTTCTACCAAACCTACAAAGCTTTTGAGATGGGCAACATATGTGCGTATTTGGAGCAGAAACCATTGTCAGGTTTACACTGGTTAAAAGTGACCAATATCCCAAAGTGACATTCTGGGAATATGTAAATGATTTTTCAAGTTATTTTAGAAATAATGGTATTCAACTCAGGAAGTTTATATTAAATATATTCTACAGTGGAGTTACAGTGAGAACTTCACTTTGGCTGATGGATGATAAGAATAAAGTCCTCCCCAGATGAATTGAGCCTTGTGTATGTATCCACAGGCTACACTCAGGCAGCTTATTTCACATAAAATTCCTACATAATGCATGGTTTCATCTAACATTGATCTCAGTCCAGCTGGATCCTAGATTATCAGGTTGGATTTTTCAGCTGAAAAAATATAGCAGTAATATTTACAAATATTGACTTCGGTTCAGGCTCTTGGAACTTAAACATGATACCCAGAGATAACTTGGGAGGTAGAGCTTCTTTCTGGACAGTTCAGAGTCCGATATTTCTCCAAAATACTTGATTTTCTTTTAATAAACTAGCTTGTGGCAGAATGGGCAAATGCTTTTCATAAAGGGAAGGTTAATATTTATGAAATGGAGAATGTCTAAAAAGATACCCTTCGCAGTGGGAAAAAACAAATGTGGCGGTGTCAATGTTAAAGTATTCCACTTCAGGTGTCAAAGTGCTCCTGAGTGAGAGGTGTTTTCATGAAAAAAAATGTTTTCAAGTTTCCAAAATTCTTCTTATATAAATTTTAACAATTTCAAACAAAGCCAAAGCTGTTATGAGATCTGACCCAAGGGCAAACAAAAGATAAAACATATGGAAAGAGTAGTGAAAGAAGTAGTTTGAAGTATTTTTGAATGACATGCCTGTTTTAAGCTTTTTCATCACAAAATCATTACTAACTCTCCTAAGTCCCATTGTAATATCAGTGATAAAAATACTAATATGGAAATTTAAGCTATCCTTTTCCTGTGCTATGAATCCATGTAAATTCTTCCATTCAATTCTCTATATTCTTCTGCTGAAACCTTGTTCATTATTGTATCAAACAAAACTTATGTGATCACTCTGAAAGAATTTTGCAGTTTTTCCTCTCCCTGAATGATTTCCAATAGATACTAATTCATTCAATTTTCCAGCAAACCTATTTTCACTCTGTCCTTTGATATACCGCATTATTTGGAAAGAGTTTTCCATAAATATAAGTACAGCTATTGTAGTACTCTTTCAATCTTTTACTATATGAAGCTTGAAAGAAATTGTCAATGACCTAATTTTCATGCATGGAAACTGCTGTGATGCTAATCAGTAATCATCTCACTCTTTCGTTTTATATCCTCATTCCACCACCACTCTCTCTCTTGTCTTTACTCTTGGACAATGTTACCAGACTGGAGAGTGATGAATGCATTCCATCACATTTGAGTGACATAGTCTTGACTTACTATTCTTAAATATTAGTACAAAATAATAAATTAATGTTAGCAATAACTTGAAGACTTATTACTTAAAGTATTAAAATTAATTTTCTTGGATTTTGACAGAGCACTCTATTATTTTTTTCTGATTAATATGTTATTAATTTACCAAACCAGATTTTTAAGGTACAGTATAAATTGATTGTAATGTTTTCCATAAAAGAAAACTGCTACCCCATAAAATTCATAAAGGGTAATTTTTTCTCCAGAGAGATACATTTAAAAATAAAATCATGAGAAAATTTTAGTTCTAACAAGCTTTTTCATCACAAGCTTACAATTTTTAAAAACAAATACATACACAGATGTATTCAATAATTCTAAAGGCATCTTTGCTTCACTCCTCATTTTTTATCCTTTACCAACAAAAATCAACACTATTTTATGAGAAAAAGCAAAGACAATGGCTGCTTTCATCAATCTACTTTTCTCTACTACTGTTATGCTGGCAGGAGCAGGTAGAAAATAAAAAATAAATTATCACAATGGATTGGAAGAGCAACTGAAGATTGTTTCTTGTTCTTCTCAAAGCACGAAATTGCTAAAATTCAAACTGTGGCAACCCAAAAAATGGGCTTGGATCCCGAAAAATATAATTTAGCATCATGTGAATACCTGTGGTCTTTTGTGGGTTTGTCAGCTTTGTAGTCAGCCAGAAAACTGTCTGGCAGGGTGAGGGGAAGTGCAAGCGGGGACATTCGCTTGGGATAAACCCCAAACAAAATACTGCCTTAAAACTGTAAGTGAACTGAAAGTTAAAAATTTTGCCTTGTTTGAGCGAACATGGAGTTTTATCTGCATTCTCTTCTTGGTTTCTGTAGGAGACTATGGGGGCCTCACACATATCTCCACTCTGGGGTTTGGCTGGGGGACCAGCTGAGATCTTCTCTCTCCCTTGCAGAGTTCATGAGAAAGGCTCGCTTGGCTTCTGGCTTCACCAAAAAATAAAAGAGATTTCGTTTCCTTCTGGTCAGAGAAGAAATCAATAACTTTTTGGAATTCTATAGGAAATTATTTTCAGTTTACATCCAAACTGCTTTGCTCATGTAAACTTGTCTTCTATGGCCATGGGTTCAAAAATTGTTTTTCTGGACAATAACAGTTTTTGTTTACTGCCTTGTTTGAAACAGCATAATTGTTCGCATAATGATGCAGTGAACATACTGAAATACTGAGCTGGGTAATAAGTATCCAAAATAAAATTCTCCAAAGCCAATGCCTAAGTATGGCCACATAGACCACTTACACGAGCCCAGGCACAGGGGTGATGTAGGGACCTGAGTACTTGCCACTTCCAAGAACATTGGAATCCATTTTTTTTTTGATGGTCAGGTCATTTCTAGGCTTGAGGCATTCTTTAAGACACAGAAATAAGGACTTAGACCTTATAATTTGAGGCATGCTTTTTGAAACCTTGGCCGTAATGCAGATTCCGTGGAATGAATAGAATAATGTAGTCACACAGAACCACTAACTTTAAAGAACAGTTTAATTAAAAAATAGACCAAAGTGGGAACTCAAGAGTATTTCCTGTAAGACACTTTATATTTGGATTAATTCTATGTGGGGGATAATGCTTAATATATTCATTTATTATATCTGTTAGCAGCTTCGTGTTGTCTTAAAAAACAAACTGTGGCATAGGGTTTCAAAAGTACTGGCTGCAGTTGGAATTTTTCTGTAGTGGTTCTGAGTTGTTGAGTGTAATTTTAAAAGGATTAGTTATACCAAAATATTTTGTTAAATGGGACCATTTTGCAAAAATTTTTACCTGTGAAAGAGTATTAGGACAACAACTGCCAGGCTTGCTGCTCAAAAGATCAGCTTTATACCTTGACCAGAGTACAAATCATCCATGTATGCTTCACAGAAGGTGAGGTTTTTATATCAGTGGTTGCCTTTCTGACTAACACATCTGGGCCTAAAGATGACTGATGTTTGTCACTGCTGGAATAGATGTTAAACTATTTTCTTCCAGCTCAGTTGAGAAGGTTGGTGTAGCTGACCTCCAAGACCCATGTTTCCTTTTGCCATGAGGCCTGAGGGCTGTAGTGTAGTGGAGTTCATTCAATTTATCAGTGGATGGTGAAATTTGTTTATTAAAACAAACATAAGGCACTCTTCTGCAGTTTATGAGCACATGATGGAACTTGTGAATGACTCTCTCGCCTCTTACTAAATGGAATATGTGTCACAAAGATAGCCTTCATTCCTCCCATCTCTACAATGTTTACTTAGAGTTGGCTGAGAACAGGAAAAGTCATTCAGAAATTGTTTTTTATTATTTTTATTGTTTCTGTTTATTTTTTATTTATTCTTTTTTACGTTAAAACAGCATTCCTACTTATTGCTCAAAAATTCAGTACCATGCATTTTCTAAGATAATGGAAAATTTTCTTTAAAAAAAAAAAATTAGTTCACACCTCTGTGGCTATGTCTGCACAGAGCAGCCACTTTTGAGTTTCCATAGCAGCTACAGCAGTTACACTGGAAGAACTACAGATACACAACATGGTGACATGGAATGGAAGGATATTATTGCTTTGACTGTTTCCCTGTATGAGTGAAACGCATGTGGTGCTGTCAGGCAATAAATAACGGAGTTATTAAATAGAGTTATTAAATGGATATGCACATTTCACTGCCCCGTCCTTGCCCCTTTCACAAATCTGTTTAGCACATTTTCTCTGTTCACTAGATGCTACTTCCCATTACCTCCCATGTCTTCTACCTTGGTCCATCACCTTTCCTTACTGTAAACAACATATCCTGCGGTGGAAAAATAAGGCCATAAACAGTACCTCCAGCATAGTGGCTGTAAATACAGTGTGAAGGTTCAAAGAAGGATAAAAACTGGGAAACAAGAAAGTTTCAAGGTTTGGGAACACTTCCATTACACAAGGAATAATAGAGGTATGAGTATAAAAGGAGAGAGTCTGACAGTGCTGAATGGGGCACAGAAACTTCATGGGCAACTGCTGTTCATCTTTTTTCCAACTTAAATGCAGAATGGCAGTTGAAGAAAATGGAACAAACCACACAGAATAAGGGAAATTCTTTTTCAAGAAATCCACAATTGTATAATTTGATTGCCAGAAAATATCACTGAAGACATTGGCTTACCAAGATTAAAAATACATGAATAATAAGAATATTAAATTATAGTGTTCAACTAGAAGCAAGAAACCTCCACAGAAATTTCCTGAAGAAAAACAAAATATTAAAAATGTCTTCTTTCCAAAGTTTTACATTTTTCTCAGGAAAAATTAAAACTTCCAAACTGAAGAAAGAGATTAATAGATCTCTTCAGTAACATATTTTTATCTATATATTTTAACAGAAATGGAAATTTTCTTTATAGGAAATACATTTCATCTGTATAATATCAATTTTCTCATTATAAAGCAGAAGTCAGCCACTATGTGACTATGTTACGAATAAGCAGGACAGATTTTATGTCTGCCTGTTACCGCCTTCTTCCTAGCAGCTGAACACTATCAGAAACTATGTGGGCCACTGAGCTGCTTCAGTACCACAGTTCCCATGCTCTGTATTTAGAAAATCTCCGATGATTTAAACATGCTCTGACTTCTATGCAAAAGTACAATATGTTACATGTATTGTTCCAACATACACGTTTTGTTTAACAATCAAACAAGTTTTAACTCTACCTAAATATCTGTCTTTTGTTACCATTTACAGGAACAGACATTCACTTCCACTAGTACATACAAAAATGAAGCTGAAAATACCTATATGGAGTTTTTGAAATGTTGTAACTGTTTTCTCTATTGCTCATCCATCCCTTTATATATTTTCAAAACTGTACATAAGAATAGGATTTTTTCTTAGTTTAGTGAATAAAAGAGTTTACATATGTAAAGTAATAATTTCTTTGAAAAAATTAGCTATTTTTTCTGTAAAAAATGTAAATTTGTAAGGCTTTATAGCTGAGCTTACTATGCTCATGAGGGTTAGAACATATTTTTATTCAAAAAAAAACTACGTAAGGTTTGAGGAGAGCAACATTTTCCATATTATTGGGTACAGTGGGACTAGAAAAATCAGGAAATTCATGTTTTATGAGTTTAAGCAAAAATCAAAGTTACACAGTCATGCTAAACATCAACCTCTGTTTAGTAGGGTACTTCTGGTAAAAGGGTCTAAAATGTTTAACAACTATAACTTTGAACTTTTGGTTTCTTCTAAACTGTTATAAACTAAGCACCTGATTCAGGGAGAATAACTGGTTACAGCTTTGTGCAAACCTCTTTAAATTGCTTTTCCTTGGGATTTTTTATAGCCAAGCACTTTATATACTGCAGAAAAAATATGGTATGTCTTATATATTTATTGTTAATTCTGCAAATACAAAACTCAAAGGACTGTCAAAACCATAACTTATACTTCAGCAAACTAGGGAAAAAAATGTACTAATTTTAAAATTCGTTGCTATACAAGAAAAAAATGGATCTTTAAGCTGTGCAATTTTCAGATGACTATTTAAACGACTTACATAGCTTTCACTTACATAAATTATTAGTGGATTTCTCAAGTGAAGCATGACTCAGAGCTTCAAAAATTGTCAAAGGAACCCTACTTTCTACTGAAGTCTCAAGGTCTAATATCTCAGATTCCTTAGAAAAAGAAATCTTTAATCTGTTCTTAAAATCTCTGACCTGACATATGTATTTGTTTCAGAATTACAGAATCAAAGAATGTCAGAAAGAGTTGTGTTTTGTTCCAAATCTTGGATGATTTACAGTTCAGAATGCACAGGAGGTATAGTTTGCCCTGTCTCACTGGCAATCAATTCCATCACTCCACTCTTTGAAAGATAGTGAATCATTAATAGCTTGCAGTGTACCTTAGCAATGTGCGAAGATACTAGCTTCAGTTAGTAGTAGCTTGAGAGAATATAAGAGAATTTAATAATGAATTCCTGTATAAGTGAAATGTAGTTCTGATAATTTTTTTACATTGTTACAAATCAGAATTGTCCATGTGTAGCTGGTATAGTCCTTTCTTACGCATAATATTGATGAAAGTTTTAGAAAAACATCCTTACTTGAGCTTTAGGACTTAGGATATGCTTGTTCATTTATTTGTTTTTACCCTGTTTAAAATTTACATTTGGATCTTAAGAAACCTCTACTAAATTAAAACCAACTGCTTTAATAAACAAATTAATGATTCAGAAGCCACAAACATCACTGGAAGAATTTTAGCAAATATTTTGAAGTCACTTAAAATAGTAAAGTAGAAAAATACTTCTTTTTCCCACAGAGAAAAAAAAAGTGATGTGTAGCAATAAATGTCTTAAAATATCGTAATAATGCAAAGTCTCTGGTGGGAAAAGTGTATTGCAGACTAACATACCACTCACTGAAGTTACCAGACACAGGTTTGTCTAGTTATTTTAGACCAAATATATTAGGACACCAATTTTATTAGAGCTTTAAAAATATTAAGTGTACATGTTCTTACATTCTTTTAAGACCTTTAGAACAGCTGGTCTCAAGATGAGCTAGCCTAACCATTTAGAAACAAAATATTGTGACACTTAGACATGAATGAAAAACCGGCACAATCTGTTTGGGTTTAAGAAGTGGACACAGACTTCATATGAACATCCTCATTCAAATAGACCCAATGTGGTTCTAAACTTTAGCTCCAGAGCAAAAGCTTGACAAGCAAAGGATATGCATTCTCCCTCTCTTATTGACCAATTCTTACGCGCACATAAAAGTTTTTATTTATTCTGTCTGGATTTCTCTAGATGTTTGACATGAACTTTTTTATTATGACACACCACATGCTAGAGGGCACAAGAGACCATTTTGATTGTACAGTTAAAGGAACCTATTAGAAATATGAAATCATTATTTCTGGAGGATTTGGGACATTTTTTGTTTTCCTGTGGACAGCTGCTGGCTACAGAACTGAGGCAAATTTAATTCAGGAAAATATCCCAAGTAATGGAGCCAGAGAGGCTAAATCAGAGTGGTACATATTGCTAAGCCATCATTACTTGCTAAATAGCTATTAGTCATCTCTATTTTTTTACTGCATGCTTAAAGTTCTAAAGAGCCATTGCTTGCAATACCTTCTTAAACAAAACACAAAAATCTATACTCTAAAATCACAGGAGTCTGCCAAGGTAGCCTTGAGGGTCTAGTTTAAACCCCTGAAGTAAAAGAATTCCACATTTCAATGATTTAAGTGCAAATAAAATAAAATCCAGGCTTAGTTTTCCCTCCAAGAGAAGAGTTGTGAAGAAACAGATAAATAAAAAGAGAGATGGAAAGGCTCACGATGAAGAGATAGCACGAGAAAAAGAATTACAAGCACACTATGCAAAAAAAAATAAAATCCAAACATCCAGTCATAAATGCTTCATGACTGAGGACTTTCTACACCTCATAGAGTTTATATCTATGTAGAATTTAGTCCAGAAAGCCAGTCTGTCAATGTCTTGCTGCAGATGGGATATTGTGGCTATCATACTTTGTATTGTACAGAGAGAATATACTATATAGAGAGAATGTAGAGAGAATATACCATATGTAGAGAGAATATACTATACAGAGAGAATGTAGAGAGAATATATATATGTATAGAGAGAATATATTGTATAGAGAGAATATAGTCTTGTCTGAAATATTTGTCTCTAGAGAAGTGCAATTTGATTAAAACGACCCAGGAATAAACAGAAGAATCCTCGTAATTAACCTCATCTAGGCAATAAAAGCTAAAAGTATGATTAAAGGAAAACTTGTGTGTGTCCTGTGTATTTAACTAGTTTGTGTCTTTTGTGTTTATAGTCTAAGAGGGGAACTCATTACACCCAGAAGCAACAAATCTTATTTGTGAAGAAACAAGTTTGCTCTGTGCTGGGTGGAAGATGGAGAAAGAAGTCTAAGAATAATGTTTGTCATTGAAAGGCAGCTCAGACTGCAATGCTGGGGGAATATCTGCCCTAATGCCAAACTCTGGCTTCTGGCAAACAAGAAGCTCATTAAGTTCAGATGCATCTTTACCATTGACTGCAGCACCGTCCATGGCTCTTTCCACTTAATCATGACAGCCACAGGTGTAAAGCACCAAAGATGCCTGACAGAACCAAGCAGAAGCCTCAAATGCAAAGTATCTTCAAATGCAAATCAGCCCAAAATAATAACTGGACAGATTGTATTTCTTCTTATCCCAAGTCCATCTCAAATGGGACTGAAGGACTGCTAATTAGGAGGCCAAACTCAAGATGCAGCCCAAAGATTCAGAAAGTCTGACATCAGTCATTCAAATTGAGGGGTAAGGAATCAATCCTGTCTCTTAAAAAGTTTATTCGGGTAGAACAAAAGGTGGGCAAAGCATAATTCTCACTGTAATTTTGACAAACAACAATCCAGATTCTGACTGCTGTAAGTTTTGAAAAAATCCAGATGATATATACAGCATGCAGACTATAAAATGACTTCTCAAAGAGAGATGGAGAGCAAAAATTATTTAAGTGTATGAGCTAGACTATAATGAGCAAGCTGAATAGGTGTTAAAAGCATGTTTTCTTTCATACATATGTAGAGTAATAATAGCAGAAGTGGAAATTTGATGGATTTACTTACAAGCACTGATGAATTTTAATGCTGTTTAGTATTTCAGGTCCAGTTCAGAGTACATGCATGTATTAAAGAAGTATTTGTTGATAATTTCAGCAGAGCACGGGAATAGTTTTCTCCATGTGGAGTGGAATGATGCTAATAAGTCTACAAACCTTTCCATACTAAAGTTCTGGGGTTTTACCCTGTATAGTGCTTTTTGGGTACAAGTATTTTACATCTAAAAGAAAGCAAACATCTAAGTACATGCTAACACATATATTATTATACCTGGCTATAAAGTACTCAAAAAAGAACACTGTGGTGACCTTGATGGCTCAGAGGTGGAAATCTCTGCTATCTGAAGTCAGGAGAGGTGAATCCTGGAAGTTTTTTGTATAAGAGAGTTTTTCAGGTGAAGTTAACCCACGCAGAGAGATGAGAATCCAGGCTGCAAGCTCATAACCAGTCTGACATATTGTGGAAATCCAGTAACACTGAAACAATATGTAGTAATGACCTATTTACTTAGAGTTCATTAGTCAGCTGCCAGACCTCCCTGCACTGTCTTGATAGAGCTCCAGATGGAATGTGTATTCCAGCCAGGAGGCAAACTGAGCTGTGACTTCAGCTGTTAACAGGGTGTTTTTATTTGTGGAGGAATTGTTTTCCTCTGTCATTGTAAGGCTCCGAAGCAAGAGGCTGTGATTCTGTAAATGGTGATGTAATGCAGTGTGAGAAATAGTTCTGTGACATAGTGACTATTCTGCTTACAATGACAAACTTAATTGCTGCTTCACGTTTTGTCTTCAGCCAACCCACAGCTGCACTGCATAGAATTAAAAAAATCCCTATTTTTTATCTGTTTTAATGATACATTCAGAAAAAAGAAAGGTGCCATCATAAAAATCCCTTGGTTTATGCCAGGAGCAAAGCAGATGAAAAATTTGTGCTCATAACAAACCACACAAAAATTACATTATAGTAAAAGGTTAGTTTATTGTTCTGTGCTTTCATATATTTTAAACATAGAAGCGCTACTTACAGTCCTCATGGCCTGATATTCAGTACATTGAAGATTATGTCACGCAAGTTCAAGCTCTTTCATCATTCTGGGAAGTGTATAAAGGAGCACCCTGAAGTTACAATTGCTATAGGCATCTCTAAGAAGTGTAGAATGTTTCTTTCAAATTCTGTTTGATCACACAGAAGATAGCTGGGGTGATACAGTACTCAAAGGCATTTAAAAACCAAACGAAAAATCAGGAGTCTGCAACAATACTTAAGAATCATTAAAAAATTACAACCCATAAAAGAAACAGAACAAACCAGTAGGGACAACCAGAACAAACTAACAGGTGTTCATCCATGTATGAATGTCTCAGTACAAATACAAATGTTTTGCAATAATATAGCCAAACACAGATGGATGGCTTTTATTTTGTGCAGCTAAAGAGAAAAAAAAGAAACAAAACTTTTTATCCAGTGTATCTATTCCCCAACTGTATCTGAAAAGACATCCTCTTCCCGTTTCTTTCTCTTGCAACACATTTCTAACTGAGGAACATTGCCCCCACTTCTGCCTATGTCCTTAAAGCAGGCAATCTACACCAGTGCACCCTGATGAACTAATATTTCCTAGTCCATGAGATGTAAACGTCAAAGCACCTGAAGAATTGTTTAGACTAAATACCAGCCCAAGAAAAAAAGGTTTATTAACCAGCTCATTTAAGCTGGGAATTAAAAGACAAGGTCTATGTGTCAGAGGAGGATCTGGACCAGTCTTGCAACACAGACAGTGTTTGCAGTAAAAAATTCCCTTTTTAAGATGTTTAACCAATTCAGGAGTGGGATTTTTATGGTTACTTAGTATATAGGGGACGGGGTGCTTGATGTCCTTGCCAGCCTTCTGTTATGTAGGTCTATATTCCTATGTTGTACTTAACATTCTTTTTCTCACCATTGGAATTGTTTTTCCCCTAAAGATGGAAATATTCAGCAGAACTCTCATAACATTTATAATGAGCTGCTATGTATTGAAAAGTCTGGAAATCCTAAATGGACCTAAACTGGAAATCTAACCTGAAATAAAATGCACCTCAAATTTATTACCCAAGATGTTAATTTACTCATTTGAAGTAATGTATGATCCTCAACCAAGGAAAGTTTGGGAATCTCTCTTTTAAAGGTCAGAAGAAGGTTATAGGTCTCCTCAAAGCTCCCTTATTAGCACAGAGGGATTGACATTGAGGGAAACCATGTACTCTATGAATTTGTGGTCTTTATTTATCTGTTTAGACTTTTTTCCCTGCTGGTGCCTTTCAGATTCTCTAGGCATATTAAATCCATTAAAAGTACACATTTTAAACAAAACACATCAAAAGGATCATAAAAAAGACAGGCCTCTAAAAAAAATCTCCTAAAATACATGAGACATTGTAAAAAGTGTGCAAGAAAATCATATGTGGCCAGGAAAAATATTTTATTTCCCTGGGAAAGTGAAATCTTGGGTTACCTGTTGCTTATGTTGCTGAAGCACCGAACACTGGTCTGAATTTTAATTTTGATAATTAACATTATTATGCATTCACATTGAACTTACCTTCCTTGCTGGGGGTCTAATACTACTGAATATGGTTATGGCAAATTTCCAGATGACTTCAGTGGGACCAGGATAAAACCCTACGGTCACAGTCACCTCCTTGGTTTGTCCATGAACATCTGGAAGATTACAATGTTCTGATGAGAGTCTGAGATGAAGGTGTACAACTCTACATAAAATAACCAAATTCAGTAGTTTAGTATCCTGTGTCGGAATATGTATGTATATGTTTGCAGAGGGTGGGGAAGCACTTAACTATCATAGTGCTCCATGCAAATTAAACCAGCTGTATTTAAACCCAGACATTTCAGCCAGGTCCCTCATGTCTAACAATGCCTTTTTGACAGGTTGTTATTAGTGAAAATTCAGGGAAGAATTAGTTCCAACAATCTGAAAACAGAGTAAGAAATATACAAGAAGAGTTCGTTAAGTAAAGCTCAAGTGGAAAATTAGTCTGGACTTTATAGCCACAAATGGGAAGACATACCAAATATAATATGAAAGTCATATTCGAATATCGTGTTTAAAAATCCCAGATTGGACTGTTTTTCAGTTACCAACCCTGTGGGGAAATATATAGTTACATTTCATTACAGTGCTAGTCAGTAGGGTTATGTCTCCAAAAAGAATTAAGTCCTCTCTCCTTCTCACACACAGATGCATGGCTGGTAAACACAGACACTGAGCCATTGCAAGATCTTGGTCTTATTCTGTTAAATGTCTTGCAGCAGCCTGCCTACCTCAAGACCTTCCTGGGTTATTTTCTGATCATGGTAATGGGGCTAATTCTTAAGCCAATAAAGCATACAGAAATTTTTCTTCACTGAGGCCATTTTTCACCCACAGATACTGATACCTGCAATGTTTTCACATATAGCTCTGACCACCCCCTTATTTTCCTCAAGGCAAAACAAGACCAGACTTTGCTAATTTAAAAGTAAAATGCAAAACATTCCTCTTTACAAAAGCCATTCCATCTAGGGAATATTCCCAGAAGAAAAAGAAAGGGACTTCTGAAAATTTTTTTGTGGAAACCAGGGAACTAGAAATGTGAAAATTGTAGTCATGTTGATGTTTATGCTTGGCAGAAATACTATACAATGAGGGACAAGTCACTCAGAATAGTATATACTTGAACACATGCATGTTACTAGAAGTGGAAGGAGCTACAAGTTTTATTATTAATATTCAATTTTAAAGTGCATAAATTAAGACAGGGGATCCAGACCGCAATTTAAAAGCAGTTTGAATTAAATTCCTTAGAGCAAAGCACAGTCTGCCATACTACAGACATATAAGCTTGGTTTGGTGCTGCTAAAGCAGAAAAAACATGCTTGCTCTTCACTGTCCTTGTATGTTTTTCTTGCATATTATGGCATCCTTTAAGATTGAACTAAAGCAAAATCCTTCCACTAGATGCAACAACTGTGCAGCTACTGCATAGTTAAATCTTTCTCCTTCTTCCTTTGATGCTCTGATTTCCTTGTAAATGATAGTCTGCTTTTCTTACCTAAGCAATAAAGGAATTCTGCATACCTAATGCATTCTGTTAAACCTCCCATGTGGATCTCTGTTTTTCTGGGTATACGATGAAAAGATAGCCCGGAACTTATTATGAATTTATCAGAAACCCGGAGGGGTAGTATGAAAACAAAAGGGAGGAATCCAAGGCAGGTGCAAATGCAATGAACACTGGTTTGCTCTTGACATCATTACTTGTTCTTTGTTTAAAGCCACAGAACTTGGAGATGAGTCAACCAAAATTGGGAGATGTATCAAGGAAAGCTGAAAATAGTCTTTATTTCAGTTTACTTTTTAATTATCAGCAAGAAATGGGATCTTCTCCTTATTTTGCCTTCATTTGTAATGATCTTTTCTTAAAACCAAACTCAGTATTTCTCCAGAACATACTATACCCATTATATAACCATGGACAACTATAAATATTTCCATAAAGCAAATTAGCACTGGCAATAACACCTCCACTGAGAGACAGAATAAACACTTTCAGTCCATCATTTGACTTTGTTTGAGCTGTAATGCTGGATTGTGATCAGAAGGGCAAATGCTGAATTTCTAGTGGTGCAGAATGATGTATGAGAGACTGTCAATAAACCAGTTCTGAATCCATCCCCATCTTGGTGCCTAAACAGATCAAACCCATTGCTTAGGATAAACCTGCTTACTGCTCCATCACCAAAAAGTCATTTCACTCCAAGTTAGTCCTTCTGTCTGCTCCTGTTCATGTCTGCCCTTTCTCAGGCACACTGGAGATGTGTTCAACACACTAATAAAAGGAGGCATGCTGATTTTTAATTCCCTTGCTTGTCAGGAGTACTTACACGTCAGAAGAGCCTGAACAATACCTTATGTACACACAAGACAAGGAAAACCATCAGCAGGACCATTTTCTGTCACTGTAGCATTGTCCATGTGAACAGGCTTGCTAGGTAAGACCCAAATCCAGTGCGTATCATTACAAACTAATTTGTATCGTTGATTTCTACCACATCTAGACCATGACAATGAATTCTAAAGTTAAATTACACAAAAAAATCTAATTTAAATTATTCCTCCCATATTTGTTTTGAACCTGACATGAGACTACTACTGTTAATGTCTCTGGCATTATTCTCAACCGATGTTGTGTTTCTCTGCAGTCATTGTACTATATTCCTTCAGTTGCCTCTTTTCTACACAGAGGAGTCCAAGTCCACTTAATTATTCTTCACAAGGAAGCTGTTGCTTATTTTCCATCATCCTTGTTGTCATTTTCACCATCTTTAGCATTTCTCTGACACTCTTATTGAAAAGGGGAGACCAAGGATGCACATGGGCTGAATGGATTTCCTCTTTGCCTCTCTACTTTTTGCTTACCAATTCCTCACACTTGATTTACTCTTCCTGTTAATACTGAATATGGAGCTGGCTTTTTCATACACTTATAACTCCAGAACCTCTTTCTTCTTTTCAACACTCAGTTCAAATCTCTCCACTATGAATGTAGAATAGAGACTGTTTCCTCACATGCAACTCTTCACACTTGTCGGTGTTAAATTTCCTTTCTGAGTTTATTACAATAGTACTCAGTACCAAGAGAGCTCCTCTCACTCCCAGGTTAAATTTTGTTTTTATTTCATAGTTTATTCTCCTTCAGCAAACTTTGCCATATCCCTGCTCAACCTCTGTTAACTAGCCCTTTAACACACCCTTACATCTGAAGATGAAGGTGGAGTCTCTGCTTCAGATGTAAATCCTCAAAATATAACTTTATCCTGAGGGGAAAGAAAACTGGAGAAAGATCCTAAGAACCATCATAGGTAAGAGTGAAAGAATTTAGTTTATCAAGGTTGGGAAAGGAAGGAGATGGGAGTCAGCCAAATCATTAG
>NW_009708863.1:18172-19788 GCF_000703405.1 Apaloderma vittatum
TGGTCACTGACAGTAACTAGGAACTAACAAGCTGCTAAATGCAACAACAGTTTAACATCAGGATTCATTGTGTAAAAAGACAAAATCACTTACGAATAGAACAACTGATCCTCAGAGGAGTTCTCCTTTGAGTTTTCAAATGGTGGCATTTTTTTTTAAGTTTACAATAGTCTTAGAAGTCTTCTCTTAAAACACCAATTTTGTCACTATTAAAATATAGCACTGAAATTTAATTGCTTTTCTTATGCAAACAGCTTTTGAAATAGAGGCAGAGACATAAAACTTAAATGCTTTCTTATAAAAGTGTTGAAATGTATTTTAAATTTGCCTTCTGGTACTATATTAATGTAAGCATTATGAAGATAAAAACAGACTGTTACTTTGGAAACAGACACAGACTTATCACTGGGTGTTCAATTCAATATCTATTAATGCTTATACATATGGTATTAATTCTGCATTAATTCTGTCAGAAGTGATATCATACTCTGAACGTCCAAATTATGACATCACTAAAACAACTTTGCTCTTCATGGGTTTGGAGCATGACTGTGCCAGAGCTGACTAGAATTTATTCATGCAGCTGATTCTGACAAGTTCGGTTTAATTAGTTCATGCCCTCATAATGAACAAGAGACCGTGTTTTTGAAGACTTGCCAGAATAGTTTCTATTCTCTTCAACTTAAGTGCCAAATGCGTGCACTTCTTTATACTATTTATACCTTTGCCTATAATTACTGTTCCCTAAGGTGTGATTGTCCTATTTCATAAGAGTTTGTGCAGCTGCCAACATGAAGATGTAAATAAATTGTAATACCGTTGCTATGAGGTGTAAAAATCCCACAGCTCATATCCAGACCCTTGTATAATAAACTCAAGTAAACATTCCATTTCCTGTAAGCGATTGTGGTTTGTGACTAGATTTAAAAAGGCAGAGCAGTAAGTCATCACTTTTTTAATGATTTGCTGAAAACAAAAGCATGTAAGCATGCAACAAATAAACAGCTACATACAAACGTTTATTTTTATGAAAGAGAACTATCTGCATGCAAAGTTGCAGGGCTCACTGTTACTTGATAGTGTTTGGGCTCTGGTCTCACCTCCATTCACTGAGGAAAATCTTGATATGTCAAAAGCAGAGGCCAAAGACTTCTTAAAAAAGATGGTTCGAAGGTCACTTCTGTGCTATTTTGGGCTTACTGCAATTTTTGCAGACATGCTCTCAACCCCCTGTATTTTGGGGGATTCTGCATCTTGGTGTGTTATGAGTTGAACATCTTGGACAGATGTGAACACAGCAAAGATTCGTTCAGATCTGTCCTTTCAATGCAGTGAAAGGGTGGAAGCCTTCATTTCAGCACCATTCACACTCATCACAGGCCAGACAAACTGTTGTCTCCCATGCTTTTATGAGGAAAGCACCTATGATCTACTGAAGAATATGGGTTGTTAATTTTTTCACTGCTGAGAGCGGTTAAACAATCATTTTACTCCCCTTTTCTTGTCATGGAAGACACTCTGCTGTCTCACCTTTCAACCAAGTTGCATATAAAGTGTGAACATACTGTTTGGCATGAGAACGATTTAAAGCAGAGGCAGGCACATTTCAGCAGGGG
>NW_009708863.1:19819-35188 GCF_000703405.1 Apaloderma vittatum
AGTACTGGTGACAAGCACACCGTGAAGTTTAAGCATAAAACCATATCAGCACTCACGTCTTTTCAATAGAGAGGTTTTGCATATGTTAAGAGAGCAGAAAAATGAAGTGATGCTGGTGGGAATAAGATGTGCATATGAGTCATGTGTGTCTGACTTCATGAGTTAAGCTGACCATGGAGCAACAATAAAACCTTCAGGCCACTTCACATCAGCAGGTGTTTAACATCATGAGGCAAATAAGCTAGTTTACATGTGCTGCAGGATTTCTAAGCTCCTTGCCGAAGTCGCTTTTCTCAGTGCCTATAAAGCCATATTGCCTAAAGACCAGAAATTTGCATGCCCCAGCTTCAGTTGGAAAATGAAAAGTTCTAGCTGGGGAGTTGGTGCTTTCACAAGGCTGGGACCACAGATCAGATCTGGGACATGGTGTTTAATCATGGCTCGGCACTAAGTGCAGGATTACAATTAATTGATTTCACCAACTTGACCTCAAAAATTTGAACATAAAATGCCCTTGGTGTGGGCTGTCATTGCTCACATGCTTCCTCAACATCTTTTCACTAGGGCCTCGGTTGCAGCTGTAGGCAGCAGCCCAGGACAAAATATTTTAAAACACTAACCATCACCTACATAGCTTTAACTTTTAAACCTTAGTTTTTTATATTCTACCAAACCTAGAAGAAGAATAAAAGGCCACATCCTGTTGGAAAAGAGGGAATCCCATCTCTGCCGTGGTACAATCTATTTCTGGTCCTAACAAACTGTGGGTTATTGAAATTTAAACCAGTCATTAGCCCAGGACTGAACATTACATGGCCTGGGAATCAGTCCAATGTAATTTGGGGGTGGGAGGGTGGCTCAGAATTCCACATTTGTGAGGAAAGGAAGAAATATTTTCCTGGCAGGTTTGTTTTAAAAAAAAAAAAAGGCAGCTGTTTTTAATTGCTGGGAGGGTCAGATTGTTAAAAACAGTTCCAATGGGAATAGATTAGTGCATGGGAGGATGTCAAGGTGCAAGACAAATGGAATTTAGTCTCTAGTTCAACGGTTTATTATCTGGATAGGAGCTCTATGTACTGCATGTACGTACATGCAAAACACCCTATGTTACGGAGATGGTAAAGGCATTATGGTTGACATGGCTTTGGAGTGACAGCATTATTCATGAAAAGAAAAGCAACAAGCAAGTTATACAAGTTACACAAGCTGAGCACAAGTAAGGCCTTTCCATCAACACCACACACTGGATGTTTCCTTTAGGATATACATTTTTCAAGAAAACTATTCTAAAATTGCGTAATTTAAAATGGCCATGTGCTTTCTCTCTGATTTTTGTTCCTCTCTCTGTAATGCCAGATTGTCTCTCAAAGTGTATCATGAACCTATATCCTTCAGAAGGAAGAATGAATAAGACTCATTCTTGCAGATTAGATATCTCAAAAGTTAGTGAATAAAATACAGGGCTTTAGGTTTGTTCACACTGGAACATCGTTATATCCTTCCAGCAGATGCTCTTCAATTAATACTTTTTTCATTAGACTTGGCCTTGACTCAGAGAGCAATATCAGTTCTGTTGAAATAGGTTATGCTGCTGCAGTATAGAAGTCTGACTGAGGGGCAAGGCTGTATTTGTTTAGAAACAGGAGTAGAATTTGTGTAATGTAACCGAGGCCTGAGAAAATACCATGCCACTCGGGTTTTCTTTCAGCTTATTCGTAGGGTGCATCAGGAACAATTAGAGGAGGTGTCTGTGTCAGACACAGATAGTTCTATTTAAATGCTGCATGCTATCAGGAGGTTAACAACTGCAACTGCTATAATATCTGAGATTGGAGACAAAACCAGAGCCTGCAGGTCAATGTTAAATTTCTTATCAAATTAGCTGGAATGAAGGGAAAGGGCAGATATTCTGCCTGATGCTGTTAGACTCATTCTTCATCCACCACCTGGCAGCAGCTCCTGCCTTTTTACCACTTTCTCCTCATTTCTTCTCTGTGTCCATGCCAAGCCAGTCCTTAACCAGGGGCTTCCTCATTTCCCCAACAACCTTTCATGAGGTGCTTATTTCAACTTAAAGGAAAGTAAAAACTTAGGAAAAAAATAGGGAAGCAACTTTCTTTTATCATTTTTCCTACTGATTATTCTAAGAAATTATTCCACTTACAGCCATCTGTAATTCTCTGACTCACATACTTTTTTAACATTTGCTGCTGTTCCATATTTCAGCTTAGTACCACAGTTGACATTAAATCGGGCTTTTATACTAACAGTTTGATTACGTCTTTTTTCTGTCTGAGTTCTTTGGAGGTCTTATGAACTGATGTTTCCCAATTTATTGTATTGACAGTGAATTCCTTTGTTTATTTTTTAACAGATACCTTAGGCTCATTGAAGAGAGGCCTAAGGCAAACATTGATTTAAATTTTTCTATAATATCTGTATTAACTTCTCAAGAATGAAAAAGTCAATCATCTAATTTTCTCACACAGTTCCTGAGACACATACAAATATATTCCATAATATGTGCTCCTTTCCCTGAATTGTACTAGATTACTGTTTTCTGAAAGCTGTCATTTTGTCTTAAATAACATCTTGAACCTTGCAATCTAACTATACTAACTTTTATTTGGCTTTCTATTTTCTTCTTTGTTAAGGTGCATTCATTCCTCTGTGACTCCTGGGATGCCTAAGAAGCCACCATGCTGAGTGTAAGGATTTTAATTTCCTCACTTTTGGCTTTAGGGTTTTTTAACTAACTTTCCCCTTGAAACAAAAATGCACTATCAAAAGTTTTGTGTCACAGTTTCACATTTGGTTCAATCACTCCCTTGAGAATGTTGAACTTAATTATGCTGTGGTCACCATTAATTAGTGGCTCAGCGATAGTCACTTTTTGAACCAACACTTGTATATTGCATAGGACAGAACAACTTTCCCTCATGTGTGCTGTAGAACTGGCTGCTATAAAAAATATAGTCTGAGAGGTCAAGAAGTTATTTCTCTAAATCGCCCATTGGAAAGGATGAATTTCTGTGCAGATAGTTGAAATGCCCCATTACAAGCATTTATTAGTCTTAGTTGCCCTATTTGTGCCTGCTGACACTTCACACTTCAATATTAATAGTACATTGTTGCACAATAGGAAATTCTGTCATGTTATTTAAACTGTAGCACGTGCTTTCATACTGAATTGAGCTTCAATATCAAAAGTCTCTGCAGGGCAAAAACTTTGAAAATATTGGGAAAAAATCCAATGTCGATGCAAAGTTCTCAAAAAGCATTGCTGAATATTATTTTAATGATTTGATAATAGTAACTTACAAACTACGCTAGTATTCTTATAAATAGGAATATTTTGCTGCATCTATTCTATTCATTGTTCCTGTGTTGACTCCTGTATTCACTGAATTCCTCTGCACTATTATGACATAGTGTTATTTCTTCATCCTTGTAAGATGCTGGGCTCTCTTACAGTTGACAGATAACCTAGTACTCTGTAAGTACTTTTCATACTCAAATGAAAAGTCATCCACAAATGTTCAAAATACAGACAACTTATACTAACTTTTCCATATAATTGTTTGAATTTCATGTTCTATTTGTTGAAAATAGGTCTACTTTTTCTAACTTTTCTCTTGCATTAATGTGTTAGCAAGCAAAATATCTCTGATTTTCACTGTACAATTGGAACATGACTGTAATTACATTTTTAATTGCTTTCCTGTACTTGAAGAGATTACGTCATTCAGAATTATTTCTATAATGAGTATTTCTTCATTAAAGTATCATTCAGAAGCATCTGATGTCAGTGGGATTAGACACTTGCATATCTTTGAGAGTCTGCCCCTGGTCCTGCCAGAGAGTCAGAAGTCCCAGATGCTCACAAATAATGGCAAAGATACCTTTTCAAAAGAGATGTCTGAAAGGCCAAATGCTTAAAGGAGGTAGACTTCAACTGACATGTTCATCGTGTCCATAGGCCATCATTTGTTATTTACAAGACTCCATTAATTCTGGCAGACGGTGACTTTTCTGTGGAATTCAGTCCTGTGACTTCAAGATGGCCCAGTAGAAGTGCTAAAACAGAGTACTTCATGCTTCAGATGAAACATAACATACAGCCTGGCAGAATCTGTTTAAATAGAAGAAATAAGGGCAATGGGAAGGCAATGGCTCCAATGATGTCAGGAGAACCAGGCTGACTTACATGTTTCTATATCACGGTCTACAATGCTCTGCGTAGTCCATCTTTCTACTTTGTCTAAAATTCTCCATGTATGGCAAATCACCTATGTTAATTAACCAGGCTAAAGCCTCACAGTGAGATTAAAATGCAGGAATTTGTCTCTTTACGGTTAGATGCCTGGTCAGTGAGAAAGTACAGCTCTACATTCTAGATTCTGATAACAAATCCCTTGTTTTGGGAGTGTTTATATCCAAAAGGCTCATTCAGCACAGAATATAGATAGCTATGATTGAAACTTCAGACTGTGAAATTCCTCCACAGACTAAAATATACACACACACACCACAAAAAGGGAAAAAAAACCCCACAAAACAGCAGAGGGTTGAATATTAACTTTCGATTTTTACAAGACAGCTTCCAAAGACAGAAAAGGGAAATAAGCCCAGTGATGGTGGAAATTCCAATGTCTCAGGTGAAAAAATGCTAATACGCCATTTGGATATGGTTTTAAGCTTTGCCAGGGAGGAAATGGAAAATTAAGAGGTTCTTGGAAGACAAAGAGGTTTTGACTGAAGATCAAGACACTGACTCCAGAGAGCCTGAAATTCTATAAAGGCTATTGCCAGCTTGCGTCAGTGAGAACAAGTGGAAAAAAACCAAAGAAATTTATCAAGTTACACTGGCAGCTGACCTAAAAGAGAAAGAAAAATGTGTTTATTCTTAAATTTTGTAACTATAACAGCAGCTTTCCTCCATCACTGTGGCCCTGATTCTTAATTCCCCTAAAATATTTTTGTTCTCTTTTTATTTTCTGTCCCATAGTTTCTGCATTGTCCAAGGGGTCCAAAAGTCTCTTTGTTTTAATTTATGTAACAAAGGGGTTAATATTCTTGATGTTTTCTCTGCTGGGATGCCAAATAGGGTCACCAGATGTGATTCATAAGTTGTTCTTGCATGCTGCTTAGCAAAAGCACAGCTGTGGTTACACACTGCGGGTGGAGGGAAAGGGGAAGAGATCCTGACCTCGTTGGAGTCAACAGGAGTTTTACTATTTACTTCCACAAGGCCAGGATTTCACCCCAAGTATCTACGTGGGTCCTGATGTTTGTTTTCCTTTGTTCAAAAGAACCCTTACTGTCACCATTGCTAGATTTCATAGAGATGAGATGTGAATCAATAATGTATTTAATTATTGTTATAACCACCAATCTACAGTATTGGATGACAAGGAAAACATGACTAAAAGCTTTAACTCATGATGAATCCTTATTTTGTTAGACAAAATGGGGTTTTCGCCCTTTTTTCTGTCAAAGCATTTTACTATCCTGAAAAAATACTGGTATCTAAATTTTAGCGTTTCAAGAGAAATATTTTATTCTAAGTCTGCACCTCACAATCACTCTGTTTTCTGCTTCACAGTTTTAAAATGTTCTGAAAAAAATAATCTTTGTGATAGACAGGAACAAAGCTTTATTTGCAGAACCTTCAGTGTACTTGGTTGGCAGTACCCTATCTGTTTCTGAAATATGAAAAAGTGAATATTTAACACAATCACAGATTTATCAGATTCTCCATTTCATCAGCGCATTCCCTTTAAGTACATTCTTACCAGCTCAGTGAGCAAAAACTTATTTAGCTAGAACTATGGCTAAAGTAGCTTCAGAAAGTGTTATAACTATATTATAAGAGGAACAAAATTTCAGATAAGAAAATCACAGCTAAGGTGATGTTAAGAAGGATCTTACATTTTGCTCAGAAAAGGATCTTTCTAACAACAGTTTTCACCACTTTCCACTTACATGGAAACTAATCTATGGTGATCGTTTCCCATGGTCTTAACTCCTTTCTCTTCCATCTACAAAAGATAAGGTTTTGATAAGAGACCTTCTAGTTCCTTCATGGAAATGAGTGCTCCCTAATCTCCGTAGTAACGGACAAGCACACACACGAGACTGGAAATGAAATTGCATAGGGCCATACTCTGTCTGGGCCCTGGGTTATGAATATATATAATAATACTGGGTTATGAATATTCCCCTTCTACTCAAATTCAGCTATGAGGTGGTTGATTGTGAAGCAACTAGACATGATTGCCTCCTTTACAGAGCTTGTATAAACTACAATGACATTTCTTTTGCTTCTGATGTCTTGAGTTTAACAGGATGAAATAAGATTAATTGACAACAAAGAAAATGATGTCTTGACAATCAAAATTTCCTATTCAAAAAATGATGGTGGTTACAGTCTGATGGAAAAAGAATCTGTCTCAGAATATGTTCATAAAACAAATATTAGTATATGTCAGTATCTTTAACATATGTATTTTTTAAATATAATTTACTAATTTACTCATTTTGACTGCAACCATCAGTATGATGTTTCCACCTGAGAATTTGTGATAGTCTTTCTTTTGAATATACACACAAATGTCATGAACACTCATTAGATAAATACTGAAGACATACTCCATTTCTGAACCATATCCCAGGTAATTGCAGTGATCTGAAAGGAGTTCCTGGTTGGTTTATCAAAGAGTGTGAAAAATGTAATATTTACTTCCAAGGCTTGGTTTGCAAGCAACATGGAAGAAATATGCACATTTTTACAGGCCTTGTGCCTACACTAGTATGTTAAATATGTGTGTAGATAGTCTGAGCCCATACTACTAAACTTTTTAGCCTTTGGAAAAAAGCGACCGAATGTAAACTCCCTGCTAGTCCTGGACCTTTGATAAATTGCAGGTTAAACACAGGAACTCCTTGGGAAAGTGCTTGCTGACCAGGGCCAAGACCATCCAGGGGCTGTTCTAGCAAATTAGCAGTATAGATGCCTGAGTTCCTGTATCGAGGAAGTTCCTTGGCTCGGTTTTGTTTCACTATAGAGGTGTAACTGGCATTTGCTTGTGCAAACGCACCTTTTTTTGTGACAAAATAGTGTATCGTGTTCAATATTTCAGTAATATTCTGCAACATACTAAACACCAGATCAAATCCAAACAGTCCCAAACTACATAAATTTACTTCACAGTGAACCAAAATCCAGCCACTGCTTAAAGCAGACAGGACATTTTCAATGTTCTGAATTTCAGTGAATAAAATAGTCTTTGGCTCTTGTATAGGATCATTCATCCAAGAATTTCAAGGAACTTTGAAGGTACTAAATAAGGAAAAAGTTTCCTTTGAGAGCAGCTGGAAGACTGTAAAAAACAAGCAGTTCAAATCATTGTAGAAGTTGTTAACAACAAGAACAAAACTTGCTTCCAACAGAACTGTTAAGTTCTGATGTGCTTTAGTCTTGTTACTACACTACTTTTGTTTGTAAATAACAGTTTACACTTTGTTTGTTATAGCACGTATTTTGTCAACATACAGGCAAATGCAACACCTGAGTTGCTACTTTGCACTCTTAAAACTTATTTAAAAATTGGGAGGGGACAGTAAAAAAGACTGAGACAGTGTCCATCAGTCTGGTATCTGAGCTCACCATGGAGACTTGGAGTGCAGAAGGAGGAAATACTTCATGGTCCGCTCGTCTGGGGTAGATGAATCTGTTACAGTGCCCAGAGGAGGGATTTTGAATGGTATTTATATATGTTTTGATGGAAGTTTTTATTGCTGAAACATTTTATTCCAGCTCTGGACACTGTTAGCCTCCAGTTCAGTCTGATCTTTCCTAGCAGGAAGGACCACTCTAAGATCCTGTCCAGGAAGGCTGAGTTTTGAGTGCTTGGTCACTGGCATCGGGGACCGCCTAGATGTGTCATCCCTGCAGGAGTTACAGCCTGGGGCTGGGTGGAGGAGCAGGTAATCTTTGAGGATGGGAGGGAAAGTGCCAAGTAAGCAGCAATGGCACATTTCGTCGACCCAGGAAGACTTTCAACTCAGTGAGGTCATGCCAGGGAATAAGTGGAAGGAGCCTCAGCCTAGACGGCTGAAGCCAGATTTTATTTTCCGTTGAAGATTTTACCTCACAAATCCATGGCAAGTCATCTCCTCATCAGGAATTTTTCCAAGGAGAGGACAAGAGGGTTCGCTCTCAGTTTAATGAAAGCATGTGTCTGAACAATTCCAGGCCCATTTATTCCTGTTTGAGTGGTTTGTTTTAAATTTTTGACCCCTGCTGCTCTATAGCGATGTCACTATTATTATCTCTGTGTGTGTGTGCATGCATATATTATGTATAAAACAACTCTTTTCAGGAAATGTTCCTCCTCAAAGCCAGAAGCAAGCAGGCATTCGCTGCACATTCAGGGCTATCTACATAGCGCGATGAGATGCTCCAGTCCATCCTTGAACAAGGCAACTGAGGCACCAGAGGCAGCATATGTGTTCTGGCCTGACAGTCAGACAGAGAGCTTAAATAAATTCTAAATTTGTAATCTCAAATAGTTCCATATTTCTGTTTAATGCAATTCAAAAGGCAGCTGTTTTCTCCCTTTCAAATGGCAGAATTCAATTCTCAAGTGCAGGTTATAACCAACTCAAAAATATTTTAGTTTGGACACTTTCTTAAGAAAAAAAAAAAATCTATGAAATGTGCTTTGTAATTAAGATTATATTATTAATGACAAATTAAAAGGGAAAAACATAACAAGAATGTAGCCTATAATTTCAAGTTTCTTTTGACTTACACCAAAAAGTATATTCCCTGTTCTGATCCTCCTTTAGTCCTTTTTTTTTTAAGCTATTATTCCTTCAAATGTATGACATTGTTCATAAGAGTTAAAGATTACAGTGATATCCATTTTGATCTACCAATTTTACTTTTTTGTATGATCCTAAAAGCTATTTATTACAGCATGAATTCACCAGGCTTGTTCTTTGCCTGAATTTTCCAATATTTTTAACAATGTCTGCCCAGTCATTTTTTGTAAGATAAAAACAAAATAAATGAGCATTACAATGCATATTGAAACACAAAAAGTAGAGCGCTACCAGCAACTCATTAGGTATCGAATTTCACATAGCAAAGAACTAAAGAGTGGAAGTTTTGAACACAGAGTACTTTTAAGGCCCATGATTAAAAAGGAGATAAAAGACTATGACAATCTCCCAGAGGATCCATTCCTTGGGTAATCACCAGCTGACAAGATTTAGATCAGATCAATTCATATTCACTTCTTTCTCTATGGATTTGCTAGAAGTTACTGTCAGGATTGGTATACTTTAGATTTAAAGGATTCTTTGGGGACTAGAATGTTAAATTTGGCGCGAAAACAGGTGTCATTTGGTAACATGCCTATATAAGATAACTTCTACAGCTAAAGATAGATGTTTTTGAGAGTAATTACAAAATATGATGAATCAGGGCAGGGTAATGGAAGATATAAATTCTAGAAGTAGACTTCAAATGGTAGAAGTGCAGGAAAACATTTGACAGGATAAAGTTTTATAGCAACCAATAAGCCTTTAAATGGCATAAATACTTATGAATCCTTTGAAGCTGATGTGGCCAAGCATGAGGGATCATTTTTAGGCTCTGAAACATCTCTGCTAGTAATTATATATGAAATTTCCTAATCTATAATGGTGCTTGCTGCATCCAACAGGTATGTGCTCAATACTGTGGTTTTCCCATTACATGCTTCAGGAAGCCTTGTCTATGTCAACACAGATGGCTCACAAACTAAACTGGGCACGCTCAGATTAAAAAGAGAATACTGAGTGAGGCCTCTCAAGGAACTTAATTATTGTTAGGTGGTGTGATTACCCACACTCCTCTTCCAGGGAGATCGAGGATTGCCCTTCAATTCCCTGTGACTCTGTGTGGGATTTGCCTCATAGGACTCCCCCAGGGTGGCAGGAGATATTAATGGGTGAGACAGAAGTGCTCATGGGTGATTTTAAGGGAGCAGATGCTGCAATAGAGGACGAACATTCGTATTGCTGCACCTCATTTTCTAGCCAGTCCCACAAGTTTATTCAGCCTGAGTGGCCTCACCAAAGTGTTTCCAAACCTAGGCTGTGATTGCCCTCTCTGAAACCAGCCTTTGCTTACTTAAGAAATCCTGTCATCTTAACAGATCATAATGGGAAAAAAGCAGAACGGGCAGCAAGTTTCCATAAAATGTCAAGGCCAGCCTCAAATGAGTGCTCCGACCAAGGAAAATTTAGAAGAAATATTAGGAGATAAAATGAAAAAATCTACCAATAGCTGATAAGAGAAAACACACACCTTCCACGTCATGCTTTATTGTTTGTGCTGTTGGAAGTGGCATAGTCATTCTGGTTCAGTGCTCAGGCAGAAGGTTAGGTCTGATAAATCAATTTCAAATAGGTGTTCTCATGGACCCAAAACAGTCCCAGTTATTGCTGTCAGCTATTACTCTGTTACCTTGGGGAATTGAAGTATACCCGTAGACTTCCTTAATCTTTTTTAATTTTTTTCATCTAGGAATCATTGTATTTTCTCATATTGTTGAAACTTTATATCTTATTAGACTTATCAGTCATAAAATAGATATGGAAGAGGATCAACATATAAGTACTTGAGTTATGCAAAAAAGAACAGTAGAGAGTAGGAGGAAAACATGTTAATTTTCATTCACTCAAAGTTACACGTTCAATACATGATCTCTATCATGGGAATAGTATAGATATACAGTTTAAACCTGAATGAAAAAAGTTCCTTGACCTGAAAAACATTCAAAGAACTAAAAAATGTTCTCACTCTATCTTAAACATATTGTATAGAAATGTAATTATCATTATTTTTTTTACTGTGAAAACATAGAAATATCTGACCAACCATATAGCAATACCATTTAACTTCAGGCATGTATGCTGAATGTAAGTATTCTTGAATGCAAAAGTCTTACCTCCAAGTCACTACTTTTAGCTGGTTTTTGATGGGTTGTCCTCGGTGACTTGCTGGAATTATTGCCACTTAAAAGAAAACTAAATAACCCTTGCATTGGGGAACTGAACCTTACTTTGTACCTTCATATGCAAGTACAAGCACTGTTATTTTTCTAAGCTGCTGAGTCTCTGTCTGATCTTGACACAAACATAATGAAAATCAAAAACTTTTCAAAGTTTATTTTCCTTCTTCTTTTTTTTTTTCTTAGAGAGAGAGAGAAATTTATTTAGAGAGTATTTTTAAAATAGTCCTAGTAAATTCTAAACAATATGGCTCTCAAAACGAACAGATATGTTTTAGTGGAACTGAAACACAGTCATTGATGGAAAAGGCAATGTCAATAAATTAACTGGCCTTGAAAATAATACAATTGTTAAAAGAAATAATCTTCCAAGAATCCCGAGTAACATGGGAAAAATAACTAAGAAACTGTAGGTCGGAGGAGGCAGGAATGGAGACCTACATGAAACTGCGGAAACATTTGCTATGTGTATGAAATAAGGTGAGAAAAGAACTAGAGAGTTTCCTACTTACGTCTTAAGTGAATGCAATAATATAGTATTGCAACACTGAGGCTGAGAACTTCATTTTCACTTCAGGTATAGAAGAGAGTTACTTTTGAGTGTTATTATTCCAAAATCTCTCAGGAGGACTGTGGCAGACACAACTGGGCCCACAATCTTGAATGCCATTATTTGAATCTGTCCTTTCTGTGTCTGAGTGTATATAGTATATTACCTTTAATTAATTGAGTGTTTATGTGTTAAAAAGTTATTCACTTGTGCACAGAGTGATTTGCTGGGATTTATGATGGGAACATTTTATAACAGCAGCATGTGTTTCCCTACAATTTGTATAGGTTCATTCATTATAATTTTTCCTGATGTTTTGCCTACCATATTATTAACTTCCCCAAAGCAATGAAATAGCAGCTTGTCTTCTCACAGCAGAGAAATGAGAGGAATAATTATGAATGTGGAAATCCCAGTGAAAACATGCTTCTATTGAAAGGGCCTAGTGGTCCAAATAGAAGCCTGCTGGATTTATGAAGTCTATAAAAAAAAGCAAACATGCAGAAAAACAGATGCTTTTTTTTCTTCCAAAAATCTTGGAAGTCCTTCACATAGGAAAAAAAAAAAGGAGAGGAAGGAGGAGGAGGAGGAGGAGAGAATGTTACATTTATGCCACTATTAACAAAAATTTATATTTTACTATAGGTCATGGAGTCTGAATAAATCATCAAAGCTTCAACTCCTTGCCATACTTGACTATTTAATCATTTAGAAGTGTTCTTTTCAAAATGTAAGAGTTTGTGAGCATAGTGCTTGATTTGTTACTCTGTCAGTAGCAAAATCACCTTTGCTTCAGAGGGATAGCTCTTTAGGTCTCTTTGCATGTAAGAATTTACAATAATGGGAAAATGAATAGCATTCACCAACAGTGGCAGTGGAATTTTTTTTCCAGGCTGTTGGTGAGATAGAGGGAAAAGCCTGTGAAATCAATTCCAGAAAGCGTTGTGGATCACTGGTTATTTTACAGAGATCCAGAGCTGACAGGACCACCACAGTCATTTGTGTTTATTGTTCAAGAGGGTGCTTTTTTGGACCATCCTTAGCAAAACCAACCTTGTTTAAGAAAAAAGAAAAGGAGAAGGGGGTTGGGAGACCAAAAAGGAAGCGGGAGGCAGTGTAAGCAATGAGCCTGCTCCAAGCCCTGCTCTAGGATAGCCTTCCCCACCACTGCCCCGGCCCTACCCCTCTCTTAGGCACTTTGTATTATTACATGTGCACTCTTCATTGTTATTTCTCACAACAACCCGGTCTGCTTCTGCACTCTGTCGTCTGGGTGGCCACTCATAAAAAATGTGATTTACATTCTTGTTTCACTCTCGCCACCTTTTCACTTCCTGTTGCTTCTGCAGCCCGTCCTTTGCTTTCCTTTTCTGTTCTTTTAATTTGGAAACTGAACTTATGTACTTCTTATGTTTATTATTGCCACATGTTTATGCTGGCAGCAGAGGAAAAATGATGACTACTGTCATCAGAATTGTTCTGGACTCCTGTTAAAATGAATGTATATACAATAAATTCTTCAAAGTAATAATAAAAAATAAAATCTGAATCTGCTGGAGGTGCAAAGTCATTACAAGACACAAGCAAAGAATTTTATCTCAGCTGCTTCTTATCAGATCCCAAAATTTTTCACATCTAAAATTACTTACATCAAAACCATTATTACAATTAGGCTTCAATAGCATCCATTACAGTGGTTTGAACATCTATTCAATGTTACTGAAAAGCTGAGCAAAGCAATACCAGAAAGCTAAAGACTGGAGGGGCCACAAGGCAGCAGTGGCTTTCAGCGATCAAGTCATGGATCTTGAAAGCATGTGTTCATCTGTTGCCGAATCAAACCTCAAACAGCCGAATTCAAGTCCTTTGAAAGAGTTAAGACAATTTACCTCTACCGAGGAGCTGCCCCTCTAAATATAAATCCATGCTATGGCAGAATAAAAGGGTTGTTTTGTGCTAATTCAGTTCCACTCAGCAGCAAAGGCTGAGCAGAAAGATCTATCGTCAAGTAGAAGCCCTCTGACTGGCTGTACATTTTTTGCTGTAAATCTCACATATTCTCATAAAAGGAGGTCCATCCTGAGTTCTCACTGGAGACTAGAAATTTCCCTTAGCTTTTGTAGAAACAGCTATCAGCCATGGCTGTTAGCTCTTTATTCCCCTGTCTGCCTTAAATTTAGATCATGTTTTCTTGGGGTAAGGAAAGAAAAGTGATTAGCTGGAAGAACATAAGAATAAGTGAATAGATTCAGAGTTCAAGTATGCATTCAAGATTTGGTTGCTTCCTTGAAATTTATCTATTTTTTTTATTTTCTCCAGAGCTAAAGAATGATATCTCTTGCTCATAATCTTCCAGCAGGTAGAGTGATCCTCTTCTCTTCCCCACTCCACAGAGGCAGTCGGGTCTCTTACCTTAACATTTCTTTTTAAGAGGTAAACAGGTCCAACACCATCGGTCTTCCAGGCATACCTCTTTTAACTGCACCGTGCTTTTCATCTAAGCTCAGTACCAGCAGAAAGGAAACATAATGCCTGCACACCCAGGGGTGTGACAAGGTTCAGAAAGGTTCTGATGCCAGGTCTGCTCTATACTATAAAAAAATATTTCAGTATTCTCACATCGTCATTGCTTCTCTGTAAGATGATGAAAAGGTCTATGCGTATTTCAGTATGTAGCATAGACTGACTTTACCATAGGAGCCATGCCACGAGCTCAGGGCTATCAGCCAGCAACTTCTGGCTTCTCATCCCAGTTCAGCCACTGATGCACAGAATGACACTGGAGTAATAAATTAAACCCCTTCTGCCTCATTATCCCCAGCTGTAAGACAGAGTTTCTTACATCTCACAGCTGTTTTGAGAATTAGCTACTTCTGTGGGAGGAAAGGGGAAAATTATGTAGGTAATAACAGTTATTCCTCTATAATAGGAAGAAATGAAGAAAAGTGATACAAACTCAGGAATAAAAAAATAATGTTTTTTATTATATCAATAATAATAATAATAGCATTTATGTGAGTTTAAAAAGTATCAAGTTAATTAAAAGATATTTTTTAAAGTGGTCGCATGCTTGCTTTGTAAAATAATGACTGTGAAGATTTTTCCTTAAAAGTATATCATAAATTACTAAAATGAAATTATTAAATGCACTCCCGCACCGCATAGCTATCATAGTGACTATGTTCATTTGCATTATATCAAATGATTTGGTAGATGTTAGCTTCCGTTTTAGATGAGATGCATAGACCATAAATAAAGAGATGTGAAAAAATGAATGAGCATTCTAACAGTTTGTCTGTGGAAACTAAGGCAAGGGAAGGCAAAGAGATTTAAATGTGCCCAGACAGAGTGCGTGACAGAGTTTTAAATCAATATCAGGTTTCCCTACCTCCTGCCCAAACTTCTCAGCTTGAGAACATCCTTGGTACAAAATGTTAATACTGCTAAACTACCAGGTCTAAGCTTTAGCGAGTATATTTGTGTTATGTTACCCTTCTGCAAACAGTGAGTGTCATCTAAAGGATTTTCTGCAAGTTGAAGTACAGCAAGTACATACACTTATATCCATAACCCAGGGAACAAGGTCTCTCACTCATCATTAATAGCTCTAGGCATTGGGCTTCAAGGCAGAGAAAAGCAAGTGAAGTTTTTGCAAGGATACTAAAAGATTTATAAAATCATGTAGGAAAGAAAGGAAAAAAAGATCCAGAATCTCTCAATGGAGAAGAAGAGAGGAGAGGAGAGGAGAGGAGA
>NW_009708864.1:0-7449 GCF_000703405.1 Apaloderma vittatum
AAAATAGAAGGAAATGTCCAAACTACAACAAGAAATCAGAACAAGGGAAGAAAAAACTACAGTCCTAATCTGTCTTTTAAGATTTTTTCTTAACTACAGTCTTTCAGATACTTCCCATAAGCACTTTACTCTCCACCATTTGCACTATAAGACTGACAACAAATGACTAAAGAGTAAACTGCAGTATAAAAATAATTCTAGCAATACATCACGTCACCCTAAACAGTCATAATTTTTGCTAATTATCACAGAATTTTAATTCTCATTTCAGCAGTATTTATATTACTTGTTTGAAACAAACACCAATCCTCACTTTCTGTTGTCATCTTCTCCGGTTCATTCAGTTTAAGCCTTTCCCGCGGGTTTGCTTCCTTTCCTTCAAGGTCTTTGATTTCCTGACGTTCTTTACGACTGTGCTCTTTTTCTTCTTTTTTCTTCCGCCTTTCCTGGGCAGATTTTGACACGACAACTTTTATCTGCAAAAGAATAACAGACCCCTTATGATATGCAATGTAATACAATGCGCAAGTTACCCTGTAACTTACTACCCAGGGCTTGACACTGTCTAAGGTAGGCACAGAAATTTACTGTTCTCACCATTACTCTACAGAGCAAAAGGAAATTATTCACTTAGATATTCAATCCAATCCTGAAAAGAGCCAAGTGTGTGCCTTCAGTGTGACAAGTAGTACTATTGGCAAAAAGAAGCAACATTCCCAGTTTAAACATTTAAAGGAAAAAAATCACTTAAAGTATCTGAATAATTAGAGAACTAAGGTCTACAGGAACAGGTCTTCCATTCCTTGGCTCCACTGTGTAGATTCCTGGAATTTTAACTAACTCACTCACATTGAAGCACAGAGGTGCTCTTCAATAGTGCAATCTGCCCACACCCTCTCGCACGTTTAAGACTCTTAGAGTTTCTCACGAAAACCGAGTGACACTTAATATATTCCTCCATTTACTCCTTTGAATTTCATCCCTCCACGTATTCATGTCTCCAGCAGAAAATCTGCTTACCATCACATTACCATTTAGTCACCTTAGAACGTTGCTTTAAATGCTTTCAGAAAGACTCATGATTTTCTTTCCAGTTTTCTAAAATTTGCATCCCACTCCCTCTAGATAAATCTCGCTCCATGTCCCAACAGATGTCGATAAGATTTGACAAAGCAGCACCACTCCTCAGGACACCATGTTATGGGACAGACAGTCAGACAGTGGTGGGTTTTGTTTTTTTTAAAAGCTACTTATGAATGGAGAGAGATGCTTCTGACACAGCGATTTGCTGTTATAAAATATCCAGGTGGAACCACAAAGAGAAAGCAGGGAGAAGCAGCTTGCTGACTGTAGGCTGTTTTAAGCAAACTCTTGCTTACTGTAACATAAAGACTGCGGCCGTACATATAAAGTCAGGAAGCAAGACCATCAAAAAGTTCTGAAATTCTTACCTCTTTTTCACTTTCCCCATGGAAATGAGAAGCACTGTGCTGCTCGATGCTTCTCCCACAGATCCCTGATGACGGCTCAGTCTCTTCTTTCACCGCTTTGGCATCTCCGTTCTCTACAGACCCCACGGAGCGGCTGGACCTTCGTGCAGAAGGAGGACTCTCCAAAACACCTGGAAGGCAGATCATGTGCCCTCACCAAAATAACCATTGGATTCAACACAACTTAGTAAAAACAACAACAGCAAAAAAGTAACTCAAGAAGATAAAAGCATTGCTATTACACCGTGCCAATTTCCACCCAGAAGTACTCTTACTTTACTCTGCAGAGTGGGATGGAAACACATACATGTGTGCACACTGGGCTGGAACCAAGACTGGACCTTCATGATTTGCTGCCCCCCTTTGCTGTTGGAATGGAACAGCAGATCCAGAAACCGTAAAATTTTCAAGCAAAATTCTCTTCATCGCCATTGAAATTGGAGATTGTTCACAATCTAAAATGTCACACGGAATCTATTTGTTCTTTTCCCACTCTGCAAAGGTATGTTTTCCCTCATTTTAATAACGTGATAAGATACAGGAGATCATTTTGGCTTTGTAATACCTTTGCCAGGAATTACAGCTGCATCTTCAGACAGAACACTTGGTGAAATGAAATGTAGATTGTTCATCTGTGGAAAATTAGGCGCTAACTCTGCAAGACCTAAAAAAAATAATAATAAAATCACACAACGTAAATCATGCAGTTTACACTTCGTATGTGGTTTATTCATCTAACATGTCACCATACACTGGCTTCTGCTTTTAGCACCACCCTGTTACATCAATGAAGCAAGGTTCAAATTGAAAAGCACAGCAAAATACCTGTGCTGGAGTTACATTCTGCCACATCTGGGTGTCTGTTTCTTGCTGAAGATACTCTTGCAGGCTGGGATTTGCTGCCAAGGAGTGGAAAGGTGTCTGACCTGTTAAAATATAAAACAATTTTTATAGCTACAATTCTACGTCCCAGTCAGAGCCCAGATAAATAACTTTGTAGCAGAGACCATAATAGATTCCAGTTTCTCCTCCCCAATACACGGCGGACAAATTTGTCCAGTATATTTCCACAGATGTTCACACAGAGTAGAAAATTAATTCAGTAGAAATTATTTGCTGAGCAGGCCCATTATGAAGAACAACGTGAAGACATCCCTTAAGAGCGCACATTACACTAGGACTGAATTTAGCGTGCGTTGGAAAAGCTAAGGACATATTTGGCCTAGGCACTGACAGTGCTGGCTCCATTCCTGGCAAGAGAGTGACCACATCCACTACCCTTTCACTTCCAGAAATCATCATAAAATCATAAAATTGTTTGGGTTGGAAAAGACCTTTAAGATCATTGAGTCCACCCGTTAGCCCAGCACTGCCAGCCCCACCACTAACCCGTGTCCCCAGGCACCGCATCTGCACGGCTTTTAGACGGTCGGGGACTCCACCCCTGCCCTGACTGACAACCCTTTTGGTGAGAAACTTTTTCTTAATGGTCAAACTAAAGCTTCCCTGGAGCAAGTTGAGGCCACTTCCTCTTGTCCTCACTTATTACTTTGGAAAAGAGAAAATAAGCTGCTTTCAGCTCCGTGTCCAGCAGACAGATGTTCAGCAGATATCTACAACATGATCCTGACAATTCGTTTTTGAAATAATGCATTTGAAGATGATCAAAACCAGAGCCCTGTGCCCGGCGACACCACAGCCGCGGGGAACCAGCAGCTGCTCTCTGCCGGGGCTCAGCCACACACGAGCACCACACTCGCTTTTCAGATCCCGAGGAGAGCCCATGCTTCGCAAACATCACTAACACCAGTACCAAGCTCCCATCTCTCCTGGCAGTTTCTCAGGAGATAAACTGATCCTTCCTTTCTGCAGAAAAAGCCCACAATCTTGTCGCCCAACTATGCAGATTTTGTGAACAGACAATGCTGATTCCCAATGCTCGCAAAACCAGCAGCTGAACTAAACTCTCGGACATTTTTATAAACATTCCAAGGCCCTCAGTGTCTTCTGTTTTGTCACTTCCAGAAATTCAGTCTTACTGCCAGATATCTCCTGTCTTTCCTTGCTAGCTCAGAATTCCTTATCTGTGAATTCTGTAAAACATTAAGCCCGTGTGTCACTGAAGAATGACAATGGCACGTTGTGCAAAACTCCCCTTAGTCAAAACCTTCCCTGGAAGAACATGATAGGCAGAAGATTATAGTCTTGACTTTTTAGGTATTCTAGCATTTTATTTTCTTACTTTAAAGAGTATTTTTAAACCTGTGATTCAGCAGCAGTGCATATAGGGAAGATGTGTACACAGAAATTAGTTCTGAGGCTGCACAGCTGTGAAAACCCTCTATTTCTCAATCATTCCAGTCTCCCTCCATCTCAAAAAACCTTTCACTTGTACATACCATCTCTGCTTTCCTATTCTGTTAATGCAGTTGTATGTCAGCTATATAAAAATGCATTTAGTACACACACACAAAAAGATACCTTTGGATCAGAGCTACAAGTTGCTTTATAATGCACTCCGAGAACAGAAAAGGGGATTCTGTATGGCAAAAACTGTTAAAAAAATTTCTTTCATGAAATTAAAATAGTTTATACTGCTTATAAGCAACTGGGTCATTGCTCTTTACAATCACAGTAGCATGTGTCACCACACAACGTGCTTTTAGAAGAGCATTTTAAATTTTAGAAGGCATTTTAAATTAACAATAGTCTCTCAGTAATAAAATGGAAGCAATAATAAGAAACACTGTCTCCTCCTTATTGCACAAAAACCAACCCATTCCTTCTTCAATTTCCAGGCTATAATAAGCAAGCCTTGTCCTTTCTCTTAAGTCTTTCTCCTCCTTACTCATTTGTTTAGGCTATGCTTCACATACCTTCTATGGCAGGCTAAAGTCTTAATAAAATATTTACTACCCCCAGCAGCACTTGGCTGCACTGGGTTACTACAGCTGCCCCAGGGGACGCTTTGAAATTAAAAGCCAGCACAAACTAGAGTATAATTAAGCAGCTCTTGGACAGAGCAATGTATTTTTAGGTAGGAAGATAATTCACATATAAAACTCAAGCTATTAAGCCAAGCAATCTTATATAAAAAAATACACGCTACAGGTTTCACCCCCTTTAATATTTAACTACCACCAGCAGGGACTGCGTGGGAGAACTGCAAAGCAGCGCTAACAGAGGAGTTGTGCTCACGTTATTCTCGTTTTCTGGGGGGCTGTGGACACAAGAGAGGTCAGGGACTCCTGGCTGTAAACTCCGCTCTCGCTGCAGGAGCCCGTGCTCGAGGAGGAGGCGTGGGAGGGCGACTCCTCAGACAGGTCCGGTTTAACAGTCGAATCGGGACTGTCGAGATGTGAAACGTTGCTGCTTAGCTTGGCCCTCTTCTTAGCTGCGCTGTTTCGGAGAGATCTCAGGAAATTCTGCGTCTGAACAAGAGTGAAAGCAGAATGGTTTTACTCACCGCACAGGAAAAAAGCTCTTTCAAGCAAAAATACGTTCCTGAGTGTTGAGCTCACAGGAATTCAGCGCACATGCCTCCGCAGGGCAACGGGACTGACGACTTCCTCAGCCTGTGCGGCACTAGAATGATCCCTTTCACTGTTTTACTGCGCAGGAATAATTATCCTGCAGGTAAATGCAAATTCAGAGTGACTGTGCATGCTAGCTTCATTTTACAAAACACAAGAACAGATTCCTGAAAGAATAAATCAGCTGCTCTTAGCTTTTTCTTTAATAGGCTAAAGGAAGCATTTGCTGGCTGCCAGTACACACAGTTGACACTTCAGGCTTTTCACCACAGAACTGCACAAAGCTGCAAAATATACAGAAGTGAAACCTGAAAGCTGGGTCTAGCGAGCAGAGCTCCTACTCAAATAAGCAGGAAAATCTATAATGACTTGAGCTTCAGGCTCCTCTTTTTGCTGAACATACCTGACGTAAAAAAAAAAAATAAATTCTTCCTCTGTCCATTTACCAACTCAAGTTACTCTGAGCAGTGGCTGGAGGACGAAGCACTAGGGGAGTAAGGCAGAGCCATCAAGTGCTACTGCAACTGCTCTCAGAGTCACAGGGATTAACGACAGGTTTTGAGATTCAAACAGTGACCTGTGGCAGAAATAAGGATGCGTGGCACGGGATCGTGCAGGGAAGACCACACAAAACCCAGCAACATGATACCCTCACTTCTGGCCCAAATCGTTACCAGTGGATTTCCACGTACGGGAGGGATACCGACCTGCTGAGCCAACATGTCAGCATCATCTCAAACAGCTGCAGGTGACACCATGTGCCCCCAGCTGCACATCGGTTCTTCTCATTTTACTCCATGAAAAAACCACTGAACTCTGAGAGAGCTGGGATGGCATCGGGGACAGCCCGAGGGAGCGCCTGGGCTGAGCCAAACGAACCTCTATCAAGGAAGTGATTCGTTATTTCGGGGCCTTTGATATAACTAAAGAGATGATTATTGCTTAAATCGGGCAGGAAATTTTAAATGAAGTCAAGATAAGGAGAGCAGAAGCTGTATGAAGGCCCACAGCTCTGCCTTGGTACTACAATAACTGGAAAGATTACAGCTTTGGCTCCGAGAGAACCAAGGGAAATGAAGGTGTCTGGAACTAACACAAAAAGCGTGCTTCAGCATTAATATTCATTTCTTTACTTAGTTTCTATCAGACACCTGGTAGTACCTCATTGAAGACCTGCTGTACTGACAACAGCGTCACAAAAATTAAGGCGGAAACATTATTTTCTGGCTCTCGCTTAGAGGGGAAAAAAAAAGTTTACAACGTATCAAGTGTTAAAAGTGCATTACGTCATACTTCAACCAACCTCTTCCTGATCCATTTCCTCGTCATCAACATTTAGCTCTGCCACATCAGCCGTGAGCTTCCCATCCGCTTTGCTCAGCCACACATCCTCATACTCTTCATTTCTGCACTTGGTGACACCGAGCTCAGGCTTATCGGGCAGTGGGCTGGCGAGACGGGGTATGGGGGGGACGGGTCTGGCCCCGTTGAGGCCCCTGCGGGAGGCCGGGCGTCTCACCAGGGTGGGCTTCAGCTGCAGAGGAGAAGGTTTCTCCTGCAAATCCTTCCCTGGAGAAGACACAAGCAGATGCCAGTCTTTTGGAGGGGCAGCGGGAACCCGGCACTCGCCAGAACAAACTTCGTGTCTCCCTCCTGCATCACACTAAAAAATCCTTTTTACAATGAGGTGAGTGTTAAAACACTTTGGCATGCAATTTTATTTCCTACTAAAAATACACGTGGAGGACCTCTTGTTTGGCTGAGCCAAGCTGAATAAACCCAGCAAGAACATAAAACCAGCTGTACTAAGTCAGACAAAAGACCTGTCCCCAAACAAGGCAAGAAACCGGCACTGAAGAGTATTCAGAGAGGATTTCAGAAATCCCTCAGTCAGAGGTTTGACCTGAGCTGTCCCACTGTCCTGGTACACACGCCGCTTCTTTTATCAATGAATTCTTGATTTTGGTGTCCTCAGCAGCCTGCAGCAGTCAGCTCCACAGCGAGCACTAAGGAAGCACCTCCGCTCCGCTAAATCCTGATGTCACCAACCCCTCCCCAGTTCCCCCGTGTGTGCGCATACGCACGTATTCACGTGTACACACTAACACACACGTACAGATGAAATTCTCTCACACGAACAAGAGCAGTGGTTACCGATCTAGCTTTATTTTGACACCATTCATAACCTGAAAAAACTTTTGGCATTGCTTCTCCAATATCAGTTTTCCAAATGAGTCAAACTCCCGCTCCTGTGTACATTTTTGAATGTTTAGTTTTTAAAAAAATCATTAGGATCGTTGCCAGATTTGTCTCTTGCACAGTATTTTCTATTACCTTCTGACTCTACCTTTTCCATCTCCCTGCATTTCAAGCTCAGTAACCAATCTCTCCTACTTATAGTGTCTCCTTTAAAAAAAAAAAAAAAA
>NW_009708865.1:0-18716 GCF_000703405.1 Apaloderma vittatum
GATTGGTGTAAATTTTCCTTGCTTCGCGTTTAAAGGTACAGACTACAAAAATTCAATGCGCAAGCTCAGTGATGGATGGTCACACCTCAGAGGTGAGTAGCTTTTGGGATGGAGGTGTGTTTTGGTATTATAATGCGATTATAATGAGCATAGTTCACCCAAAGCATGGCATCTATCAAAAGACAACAGACTCTTGGCCCAGAATAGTAAATGTGCGGTTAACTGGCTCCTTGGTATCTCCAGGTTCCTTTGTGTTCATGGAGCTTGACCACAGTATCTCCACTCTGTTCCATGTTCTGTGTAGTTTTCTCTTAGAGTCAGAACATCCAGCTCCCTTAATGCTATCAACCCTTAAGTTTGCTTTGGAAAACCTCTGTGGTGGGAGCTCCCTTAATACCAGTTGTACATTGTCCTGGAAACTTTCTCAATGTTCCGATGTGTGAACAATGTTATATAGTTAATTGGGCCTTTACAGGAGATTATCCCATATAACACAGTATGGGACAAGCTAATTTCTACAAGTTAGGTATACCTACAATGATTCAACGGTTAGAACTAAAGTTTAGGCAAAAGTGCCTTAATTCCACATGTAACTTCTTTAGTTTGTGAATGACTTTGTAAAAATATTTGCACACACATGTAAAATATGGGTGTTCTTTATTTTTAGGAAATAGTAAACCCTTCTCTTTATGTCATGTTTTTTCAGGTTCCTACCACTTCAAAGTAAATTGTTTCCTCATGCTGAAAAACCCTAATTCCTCACTTCTCGTCTGCAGGTTTCTGTCATGTTTGGATAATATTTTGTCTATCATTCTCTTTTGCTTGTTTACAATGAAAGTAAACACGGCTTGAAAGAAAAATACTTCTGTTCATTATGAGTAACTTCTCAGTCTAAGAAATCAGCGTGATCAACCAACTGCTTCTGCTTTTCAATGTTGTTATCCTTGTTCCTTAAGAAGCAGCAAAAAAGTCTGACTTGCAAGTGAAGCGTTTGAGGGTTTGTCCAGATGTAATTTCCATCCTATTTTGATTATTTCTGTTCTGGTTAAGCAGGACTTCACCCTTCACTCTTTCTTGCTCCTGCCCACCTAACTTCATAGGTGTGGAGAAATACATGACTTACCTGCAAATTTCTTTTAGATTTCAAAGTCTGGGCTATGGAGTTCAGCCTCCTCGGTTTAACACTGGCAGAGCTCTTTATTTTTCCCCCCTTTTTTTTTTCCTTTGTTTGTATGTATGTATATTAAATGCCTGCAGAAACAGAATGAGCTGTTAAAATGCATCCATATCCACATTGTATCCTTCAGTAATTTCAGGTTGTTCCTTCTGCTAATGTAGTGGTGCATGGCAGTTATCTATACTTAAAGGTTCCCCTTTAAGACTAATCATGGAGCCGTAGTGTTACTGCACGAGTTTGGAATAAATTTTGTCACTTAAGCCACACTTTTTTTCCTAGAGTCGAATAAATTGTCTTTTGAGCAGAGTCCAGAAATGTTTGCATAAATTCCAGATGGCTGTTTAGAAACAGAGCTGGGCACAAAAGAAATAATCGTGGATTTTCTATAAGATAACCTGTGAATATGTCTTGCTGAGCTTAGAAGTAAAATAAATAAAAACACACTGAGAAATACCTTCTCTATAAAAATTTATATTTGCAGATGGATTTGAGTCAGAGCCTTCTGAGGTCTGATTGAAATGGTGGAAGATTAGGTTCTTAGTTGTCAAATAGTAATCCTGACACACTTGGTGATGTACAAACACTGGATGGATTTATATCATCAACTTTAGGGATCTAAATTAGAAATTGAATCTTTCTGTACAACTCGGTGAAACTGAAAGGCAACTCAGAGTATATTGCTCTATCGGCTATAAATGGAGCACAGGGAGAGTGACTTTGTATCTTACACATCTGCAATGAGGTGCAGAAAATAGATGGCATGAATAATCCCTAAAATGAATACCAGTGTGCAAGAATGCAGTCATGAAACTTAATCCAATTATCTCTATGACAGTTGTATGCTATTCTGCTTCCCAGCACTGATGTTGAGCCATACGCTTTCTTTAGACCTACTTCTGCACACATGACAAGAAGCTTACAGAGCATTTTCCCTCCACCTTCCTTGCTCGTAATGATGCTGTATAAAGCAAAAAGATGTGCAGTGCCCCAAGTATCAGTAACTTCCTCAGGTCACAGATTAAAATCCCTTTGGTTCAAAGACTGGAAATGTAGTTTATCACCAAAGCACTCAAACAGCCAGTTATAAGAGAAAGAAGGGGATTGAAGATACTTGCATAATTCACATTTCAGTAGGCTAACTAGAAAAGTTACTAAAATTAGCATTTTGTTGCTCTTTTGGCTGTTTCTTTTGAATACCACATGTCACTTTTGCATATGTGCCCAGACAACTCTGCATTTCCATTTTTTGGCCCTCAAATGTGCTGTAATCAGTCAGGCAAACCTTTTTGATCTCCACATAGCCATACTGGGACCAGAGCTTTGATGGAGCAGTAATTTAGCTCCACGGCACAGGTCTCGGCAGAGGGTTAGAGAAATCACATTGAAGGTGAAAGATGGAGGGGAAAAAGCTACTAGAAAAAGCTGTCTGAAAGGAAGTGCTTTCATTTTAATCACACAAACGTCTAGTCAGGAAAAGCATTTGTATGCAGAGATCTGAAATCATGACAGCTCCTTTTAACCTAATAGAAATGGTAAATGTGAATCTCCTGTGTGGAAATCTGTAGGTGGGTGAGTGGAATCAAGTTTAGGTTCTGTCTGTGTGTGCTGAAATGAGAAGACAGTGCCTTTGTATAAAGGTATAGCATCTAACATCCAGTCATCATTTTTTAATCCTTTCAGAAATGACTTATTATCCAGGAAAAGCAAAAACAATGACTGATTCCATCTTAGTTTAAAAATGTATGATCTGGGATGAATTTGGGGAAATAAATTTGATCCAAGATGTTCCACTAATGTTATTATTTCCATTGTGGGAGTTTCCAGGGGCCCAAGCCTTAAGGATCACATTCACAGGCACTTCTGGATGACTTTGGAACAGATGTCTGGTGTCTGTTTGTGATTTTTAACAAACATATACACTGCAAAGAAATAATCATTACACACTGTAATATTTATGGCATACTGTAGCTAGTTTTTCCTCTGCTTTAGAAGCACAGGGATTTGTGGACCAAAGCCTTATTAAGTCTCTAAAGATTATAAAAGGAAAGACTCAAATTTTTTGTACAGGAATCCACACTGCTACCGAGAATATATCGTATCTCCACAAAGGAAAATTTTAAAAATAATTATCTAGCTTGAGAGTCTTATAGTGATGGAGACACAGATGAAATGAGGGCATCTCGTCTTTGCTGCTAAATTCTCAGGGTCCCAGGTGGACCTGTGCAGTGTGAAGAAAAAACCCAAACCAACCACGTCCTGTGCTGAAATTGGTGCCACAGCTACTGGCAAGCTGAGAGGGCATCTGATGTTCTGCAATTGCAGAGGAGATACAGTTTATATCACCAGGCACTTTGAAAATCCTGCTCTGAGCACCTGTGGATGAGGAACACACTAACTGTCCTCCTGTGGAAGAAGGAAAGTAGAGGAGTTTTTTCATGAGTTCTCCTTGCCTGCAGGGACCTCAGCTCCATGTTGGAGCCACGTTGCAGAGTGAGTTTTGCTACCTAGAAGGGATCTGAAGACCAATGCTCAGAGACAACAGCCTGAAAAATGCTGGTGTGAGGATGTCTGCCTCGCGGGTTGCGATTGCATTAATTACAGACCATGAATCACAAACATCTTATTCCTGCGTTTGTAAGATTAAATTAGGCTATATAAATAACAGTAATTACAGGGTTTTTAAGTGGATGGCCATTCTTGCTTCCAGTAGCAAATTTGGAGAACTCATTATCTTTATATTTCCACTAATAGGAGGGACTTTGCACTCTACCGTTACAGATACAGCACTTCAGGTTTTTTTCTTTTTTTTGCCAGTGTGACTGTTGCCTACCACAGTGAGCTAAAATGGCTGGAGTCACAGCAAACACAAATATCGTGTCCAGATCTGGACTTTCCAGTGAGTCCTTGGGAAGGCATCTAAAAACACCTGGTCATTAGACAAAATATAGAGTAAACAAGTTCCATCGCTCTAATTCTCTTTCCTAGCCTACTTTACTCCAGTTCTTGCCTATTTACACAGAAGGCAAAGGTAATCCTACTGCCTTAGACCACAGGTTTACCGCCAGTCCTCCAAGGCCACATTTTTCCTTAGAGCTCCCATCTTGTGGGAGCACAATTTTACCTTTTACAGGAGATTTCATTTTGCATCAAAAGCAGTTTCTTTTACATTAAATCTTACAAGGAAGGTGGGTAACTGGACCAAATGCTTGTGTGATGGTCTTAATTTCACTGTTCCTACACTATTAGATTGGATTCGAGCAATGTATTTTCAGGATGCCACGTTCTCTATGGCAGACCTCTAGCCTTATGATTTTGCTTCTGAACCACGAAATCTATTTGTTTTCCATGATCTTTTTCCTTTGGCTGTATGACCAAACACTGAGAAATAAAGGTCCTGATACTCCCCTCCCCAAGAGACTGTCTCCTCCTTTGCACAAAACTTTCTGTCACTCAGTTTTGATGCTGATGCTCATTCTTGGTTTCCTTGTCTAACTTCTGAGGTATTCCACTTTTTATGTGATTTACTTCAGGCTGGGTTTTGGAGAAAATGCATTTTAAGAGGGATGCATGCATTGGATATGGGAAAGATTGAATCTTGTGTTGAATAACCATATACGCAGACAAGAATGATTATATATAGACATGCAGAAATATTCATGGTTGTTCACATAAGAAATCTAAGAGTATAATAAAACATGATGCATAATATCATGTTGGAATTGTACAGCATCAGTGTCCATGTTACCCATGACAACCTAGGATACTATGACTTATCTTCAAATCTGAGTTGAAGTTCAAAGGAGAAACTGAGTTTCAGCAAGGTGGTATTAAATTGCCAGATATAGCAATGGATATCAAATCTGGTTTGCCATGTACTGCAATGGGATACTGCAGGGAGTGACCACATTTATTTTATCCTGCATTATGTCTCGGTTTTGGGAAGATACACTGATACATATGTAATTTAATGTAAGTCTCATGTTGTTTTTCCAGTTACTGAATTAGTTTTCTTGGCAGAATCAGGATGGAAAATGATTGATTCTTCTCCAGGCAAATAACACAGCCACGCAATGAATTTTCTTATTCTCTTGCAGTCCAGAGACCTAGACATAGTTTCACGGGATGTGCTGAATAAGTAATGTTAATGTTGCTGTGTTTACTCCTGGAGACTGTTTTTGCTCTTGGTAAATTGAACCTCGTTTATTCTGCGAATGCAAAATAAACAGTTGTACTAAACACTACAGTTTATCCAGCCTGAAGAGGAAAGGAAGATATAATCTATTCTCCCTCTGCCTGTTTTTCATGTCCTGTGTAGAGTCAGGTGGTTTGCAGAATTGTTGGACTTCCATCTAGACATTCAGGAATTAAGCTGCTTCCAAAATCAGGGGATTTAGCTGTCATTGCGTACTCCAGCAAATTTCAGTGTCTGTGCCTGAGGGAACATTAACAAATGCCACTCTTCCTTCCCAATTTTGACATATCCTTTTCAGTCATAATGGGAACAAGTAGTGTAGAACAAAGACAATCCATTAGCTGAGACTCTCTCCTTACAATACATTAATTACAGTTTCAAGAGCTGTTAGGACATAATGAACACAAGAAATGCAGATATCCTACTTTCAATTTTATCAATGAACTGTGTGGTACCATTGAAACTTCTTTCAGGTCTTCGTTTCTTCAAGTAGTATAAAATAAAACAAATAAACAAACAAAAAACCAAAAAGCAAACACCTCCCCCCTTTCCTCAGCCTTTGTTTTTTTCCCCCACAAATTAGCAGAAAATAGAGATGTGGAAAGGGAAGAAAGCCACGAATTTCTGGGAATTGTTGAAATAAACTCTATTTCAGTTCAGCATTCTGCATTAGATTTCTGTGTATTAGGTGGGCAACCATGTAAATCAGATGGCAGTTTCCAACCAAGACCCAGCTGGCAAGATATAAGTTTTCCGCTATAACTGGGAATTCTGTCAGCTCTTTGGCTGCCAGCAGTCCACCTCCATTAAGGTGACTTGCTGAGTTAACTGCTAATTGGCTCTATGCAATTACCTTCCAATGCTCATAACCACTGTGATGTCTAAGGTACTTGTAAAATTGATGAATTCATATGTATTATTTCTCCAAAGTGCAGAAATATTATAAAGTATCATTTTCCAGATGAAAAACTGGAATAGAGACAATTATCTGTTAATATTGTTCTGCATGTTAATTTTGGTAATGGTGTCATATTAAGTTTTTGTACAGATCAGGGAGTAAGGAGTCATCTTCATTCTTTCAGGTAACATAGAAAAAGAAGAAAAGTACTGAAGGACAGGCAGAGCCCATTAAAGCAACTAATATCATAGTGGTTTTAGTGTAGGGGGAAAAATAAGAAGAAAGGAAGGACAACTTCTAGTGTGCGCGTTCGTGTTTAGCTGTTATAGGACCTATTTACTGTATTTAACTAGCAGATTAGTTGGCAGAGTCTGTCTTCAGTCATCTTATCCAAAGCTGTTCCAGAAGCCGGTGGCTGCGGCCATTTGGATTGAGTCCCACAATCAGGCTCTCTGGGTAGAAGCAGCGCAGAAGATAAACGCTCCTTGCTTTAGCAGAGTCCAGTTCCACCCATTTGCTTACATGACTTTCTTGTAGCAATTTTTTAGTGTATTGAGTTTTTACTAGGGGCTGAACAAAATGAGTGCAGCTGTTCAAGGACCAAGGTCTCCTGTGGTCCAGCTTTCTGGGCGCAACTGAAGAAGGTGGCAGCAATATAGAGATACACTTTTAAAAATACCTCCTTGTCGTTTATATCACAATATACACTATAGCTAAATACATTTACAAGTTGTCTTTTTTTCCCGCTGTTTATATGTAAGCTACCACAGAAGCTGGCTGACCTTCTTTTGTTCTTCTCTCTTCATTACAGCCACAGCACCATGTAAGCGAGCGTGTATTTCCACCCAAGTCTGTCAGTCTATGGCTTAGAACTGGACATGTGTGTTTGGTATGTGTATTTCTACGCCTAATAATGGACAAGAACTAACACTATTCACAAGGTACTCATTGCTGCTAAACGTTGGAATGGAAAGAGAAACAGAGCCAATGGTCAGGATGTTTCCAACAGCAGCTTTCCAGATGATAATTTTGGAGAAAAAAAAATCCCTCAATAAACTATGTGCTTTCAGTCATTAAAAGGAACTCAAGTATGTTCCTTGGTCAGCAGTAGTTGAAGCTGGATGAAGAATAATGAGAAGTCAAATATTTTTGAGCAGAGTTTTCTAATGTATTGCTGGATTGGTTTTAGAATTGGCCAAATAACAATTTTTGTCAAACAGACAGTTTAGCCAACAAACGTCCCAATGCTATTCAAATTGGGCAATTGCCCAATGCTATTCAAATTATGATATTTTATATATGGTCATGTCCATTCCTTTTACATTTTGAGAGTAGAGTTAAGAAAGTCTTAGTTTGATAGAACTGGGTAAAGTGATCTAAATGGATATAAATACATGGACAAACATTCTTTCCTGAAAACAACAGTGTTTCATTTGAAAATTTCCAGCTTGATACAGTGCCTGTGAACTCATCTGTTTGTCAGCCCCCACTCATCGATCTCAAACCACTTGCTGAATCCAGTCAGAGGCAAAGATCTTAAAGACACTAAGACTCTGAAGTTTTGTGAAATGGCATCAGTTAGGGAGAGATGTGAGAGGTTTCCTGCCCGGAGAGATAGCTATGCCACGAGCAAAATTTGTGCTAAATTCAGAGGAGATCTATCTGGGAAAAAGTGTTTAGAAATACCCTCCTCACAGGGTAATCTTCAGAGTTTACACTTTCTGAGAAACTCAATTGCCTTAGACATAAAAATCTGTAGGAAACTTAGCTTTAGTTTTGGTCTTCACAGATGAGCTTGTTTTCTAAGAAAAAACACTTTTACCAAAAAGGAGTATGCCCAAAAGTAAACTGAACACAAAGCAAACATGGCAATATTCCTCTTTGTTAAATCAGCTGACGCTGAATGATTACTACTATTCTTCAACTCAGCTGTTAACTGTTTGCTGATTCGCTAGTGCTTAATTCTCAGATAATTTCCCAGAGATTTATGTGTGAGCTGGGAGTTAAGCACAGGCTTAAATGTGGTACTGACATAGACCTTGTATAGGCGTATATTTGATATGAAATATTCTGAAACCAGGCTTCAGCACTATCTTTAAGCACACTGAAGTTGACAGGACCACTCACGTTTCTGCAGATCCCTGCAGCCTCTACTTTGATTTATGGTGTAGTGAGGAATCAGGATGAGTCTTATCTCTGAATTTGCCAAGTGGGTTGAACCACTGAATTCTGGCGGTGCTAGAAGAAGCCTCAATCAGTTAGTTACTTCTCTTCTGCATCTGGCTTGGCAACCAGTCAAGGAGAACAACAGTGTTCATTTCCTATTCATGTATTATGCACAATTTGCTTTGAATACTCTGTTTATTCTAGCACGAAGGCTATATTTTCATTTCATTTTGGTACTACACTGGTGGGAAGATGTGAGAATTGAGGACACTACTCAACTATTGAGCCACAGATCAATAAGCAAAAAGTTTTTAAATGGCTTTGAAATGCCTGCATTTATACAGCTATAGCCATTATTCTTCTCTGCTACTGGGACAGACATAATAAATATTTTAAGAACCTCAAAATAGCTGGAAGCAGTAATATTGACTAAGCAGAAACTGTTTGCCATGAGATTAGGCTTTAGTTGGCAGGATTTGAGTGTGCCTGGCATGTCAAAACAATGTGACAAGGCAGTGTTTTCATAATGTTCTGTGTCTACCTCATAACGTGTTGTGAAAGGATGATGACTGCTGCCAGCTTACTTTTTTCTTATTAATATTTTCAAAGATAAGAAAATGAAATGGCTCCATTTCAGGAATTAAGTTGATTTTTTTTTGTGCCAAAATACTGACAGGAACTCTTGGTACAGAAAGACAAATGAGAGTTCTGATTCCTGCATCACTAAAAACATCACTAAAAAGAAGTCAACATTGTTTGAAAGGAGCCTTGCTGTTCAAGCTGGTGTTACTTCTTTTAACTTTGCAGATGTGAATGTCAAGTGAAATTTCTGTGTGAATTTCTGTAATATGAAATGGAACAGAGAGTTGAAATTGGGGAATAGCACTGATTTTAAAACTCAGGGATAATTATAGGTAAGGTCAGAAGAATCGGCAAGTGGAATGCGTGGACCTCAGTCTATATTTTAACGCCAGCTCTATGGCACTGTTTGCTGTCCATGTCTAATGGGATATTTGCTGTCCTGTCTTTGCCACTGATTATTCCAGCTCCTTCAAAATTGCACCTGCAATGCCTTCTTCTCCCTTCATGTAGATGGTATCTGAACCCTTAGAGAATAGCTTTCTACCAACGTCCATTCTAATCCAAAACATCAGCCTTTTACATGGGCCCATAATGGCAAAACCCCCATCCAGTCCCTCACCCAGTGCAGTAACAACAGTAGCCTCCTCCTAGTGTATTTCATGTGGAACAGATTTCTCCTGAGATATTCTGCTACAAACACTTCTGTCTGCTTCTTGTTTTATTCTTTTCACACAGACACCTGTGTCCTCATGCTGGTTCTTTCTCTGTTGCAGTAAATGCATTTGTTTTCTTACAAGACCCTTTGCTGTCTAGTTGACCTCTTCCTATTAGGACACATCTTCTATTACCTGTATATGTGTGATGTCCATCTAGTTGCACCCTTTTCCCACATTATTGCTTGGTTGCCTACCACTTGCTGTTCTCCATATATACTGGGAGCTTTTTGTGCAGACACTGGCTATTTTGCAGCTCCTCTAAATACTGTAATGCTTGATCTGTGATTGATGCTTCCAAACTGTGCTATGAGGCTGCAGCAACATGCCATACCTGATCAAAAATACTGCTGGCACACGAAGCAACTGACAGGAAAGTCACGACTGAGATAAGAAGTGAAACCATTTATTACAGATGACTCACAGGCAAATAGCAAAACTAGCCGTCAGCACTTCAGAAGAGCAGTCACTGCAAACTTTCACCTCCTCACCTTGCAATAATTCTTATATCACCTCTAGCTCTGGGACAGTCCTTTTGCATCACTTTGCACACCCTCGTCTAATTGTTTCAACTGAGAGCTGTTCTTCAAAAAGGACAAGCTCCCGGGCAGACACAGTTGAGACCATGAGCAGTAGGTTCATTTACTGGTAAAGAACGCATGTTGAAACCTAAGAAGTGAAGTTCTTTGCTTTTCCAGTTTAAAGACAGATATAACAGGCATCAGAGAAGGATGTAATATTGCTGGGAAATCACATATTAAATAGCTTTTAGTGTAAAAATGCTGTAATTCCTACCATATCTTACAAAAAAAAAAAAAGAAACAGAAAGCATATAAATATATCCTATATACACAAACAATACAACACAGCTGTCTTGTAAGTAGGGATTAGCTTCAGGGCACTGTTACAACAACAGCACGTATTTTCCCTTGGGAAACTTAGAACCCCATGAATTCAGTCCATTCAAACCCACAGAGAAAGGATGTGCTGCTTATGCTCTTGTTCCCACTCCTAGTTGCTGAGACATTGACATTTTTACAAACCACGTTTCTGTAAGTTTTTAATTTTGTTTAAAAACTACAAAGTTCTTACATCAGCATCCTTTTTTCCATTTAAAAAAAAAAAGAACTAAATGCGTTCTTCTCCACATTTACATTTTTTTATATTTCTCTGACTTGGTTAAACCAGACAATATGATGTTATTTTCACTCTTTAATGCAAGAGTGTAGCTGATGGAGCAACGCTTATGAAGTACTTCAGAAAGGGGTTTTAACAGAAAAACACAAGAGATTCATCTTAAACTAGTTTCATCTAAACAGTTCCATGACAACATCTGGGGATGTAACTGCTGGGAAATGTGGATGGAAATTTGAACTGGATGATTAACAGTCAGTGAAATCAATGAGTCGCAGCTGCTGCATCTTACACAGACATTACTACATCTAGTAACATCTTTCTGGATCAAAGACAGGCACCGAAAGATACGCACCCAACCCATCTGTCTTATGGCAAGCTGCAGCTGGATGTTAGGTGGCAACCGAATTCTTCACCACTCATCTTGCAATTTCTTATATGTCATTTTAATACCAACTCCTGTGCAGCTGAAATGCCCTTTCCCCTCCCATATGTTACCTGTGATTGCCAACTGTGTAACGAAGAAGGTCATTCTAGATTTCCGTTTCCTCCTCCAAGTAGAGAAAAGCACGATGGCATTTCCAGAAATTGTAACGATAAAGAGAATCCAAAGAGTCACCAGCTGCTCTGTCTGCATTGGAGAGAAGGAAAAAAACCCCCATATTTGTAGGTGGTTAGTGACTTGGGTTAAGCCAGTCAGTTATGCTTGGCCAAATTAGATGAAAAATGGAAAAAAGGAGTGAAATGTGAGTTTTCCCAATTGATTTCTGATTATTTAGTTTAAGAGATATACCTGTTCTTTCAGAAAATCCGTAACGTGCATCACTGCTGGAGATATTCATTGCAGTTTACTCTGTGGTGGCTGCATATTACTTCTAGCTTCACAAAACCACTAGCAGCATCTGTGTTAGGCACTTAACACCAAAATGAGAGGCAGCCCTCAGCTTTCTCGTGTTGCTCCAGCAAGCTGTGAAATAACAAGCTGCCTCACTTTGCAAGAAATATCGATAGCTGGGCTCCTTTGGAGAAATGGAAGAAATAAATACTTCTCTCCTTCCCAGCTTCAGTGAGTCTGGGTCATCCACAAACCCTATGAAATTCAGACATCCACTCCATCATGTAGGTGTGCACCAAGATGGAAAAGGAGAAGGAAAACTGGGCAACGAGCTATATGTGATGACTAAACGTCTTCTAGTGGTAGTGTGTACAAAGGAAAGAAAGAAGAAGAGGTAAAAAAGCTACCAGGATCCTCTGGTTGCAAGAACAAGGGCATACGTATCCATATTTGCTTGTTTTGTGAGTGAACGCCCAGTCTTCTCCTTCCTTTTGACCTACCAAAATCCTGTTCATCCTCTGTAGATACAGGATAGTTACTTTTCAGTGACCACTCCTTAGAGCTCCCCTCACCATGCGAGAGTATGAAGGTGATGTGTCTTTCTCCATTGCAGCCAGCCAGCTCTGATGCCTGAGACACATCGAGCTTGGTGAGCATAGGGTCAGCTTGGAGAAAACACTCCGCATGTCTGTAAGAGACTACGTTAACTGTTTGTCTCAACCTTGCTGAAATTCCCCACAAAGAAACTTCAAGGCTGCTGTTTGCAAGCTTGGATCATTGATAAGTCCTATATAATAACTTCAGGGCCTGGCCCAGATAAGCCACGGGGCTCAAAGTCCTAAAAAACCCAACTTCTGGCACCAGTTCAAAAGCTGATAAGGCAGCTGTCTTTTAAGCTCAACGGTGTGTACACCCAGCGATGTAACCGCTGATAAGGCAGCTGTCCTGCAAGCACAAAAACCCAGCAAATGGTGTGCAAGCCCAAAGCTGTGCAAGTCGTCAAGTCATACCACGTCTGCAAAAATGGACCCTCTGGACACCTAGGCATGCTCCACTGACAGAGGTGAAGCTGGACGGGGTGAAGATCGCTCCTGACGACTCTCAGAGCATGCGCTAAACAGGAGGAGGGTAGGCAAAGCAGCTCTTGGGACACTATATAATGCCACTGTGAACAGCTACTCTTTGGAGATCTCCCCCACCGAATTGAAACAGGCAGACCTGTGAGACATTGCTGGGTCTGTGGTGGTAGCTATACTTCCTGCTATCTTAAACGTTTTACTGCTTCACTTTTCCGTTTCCTTATCTTTCTTTTCTGTCGCTCTCCAGTGGTTGTTAGTCAATAAAAGGTTTTGATGTTGTGACATCTGACATCATTTGTGTCCTAATTTCACCTTTGGGATCAAAATTAATCACCTTGGCTCTAACCTATATCAGGAAAAAGCAGGTCAAGACAATATCTTCAAAATTCTCATCTATAGAAAATCTGTTCTGTGCATAGCTGCAAGTAGTGGCAGAAAGGAAAATGGTTCTACTGCTCTTCTACAAAAACAAGAAAGGGGCTATTTCAAAGTGACGGGTTTGAAGGGCATAGAACAGAGGAGCTTAGAAGAAAAAAAAAATCTTAATGTATCCAGTACCAGTAATACACACATTATTGTTAGAGTCAAAGATACAAAAAAAATACATATATATCTCAGCAGAACTGGGAGTTATGAAATTAAACCAAATTTCCATAAGGGACCCCTCTCTCAGAGCCTGCTGCTCCCCAGCAGAAACCAACTTTTGATGTTTTGGGAGAAGACAGTCTGAATAAATGAAATCCAGAAGAGCCTTCAGTGCACTGCTCTGCACTGGTCACCTGGGATAAGTTTCATGTTATGTCAACACAGCCATTTGGGATCTTCCAGTTCCTGACACTAAACCCATAGTGGGGGAAGTGAAGGAGACAGGTAAGGGCTGCAGTTGAAGAGGGTTCCCAGCTTTTGGCCCTACAGAAGTGACCCCAAGGCACTGCCCTGAGCAGGTCAGGGGAAGACGTCAGAGACTTGTGCCTACCTGTCTGGGATGATGGTGGGGCAGGAGAGGAGAGCACTTAGTAAAAGCATTTAGCAGCCACTAGCCATGAATTTGTCGTGGATTAGCAGAAACCAGATCTGCTGCCCACAAAGAGTAAGCCTCTCAGCTTTGAGCATGGCGAGGGAAGGTGACAGAGCAGGAGAGGGAGTAGCAGGGGCAAGGAGCTTCTTGATCTGTGGTGAACTTTAGTGCCTCCTCTACCTGAGAGCCACTTGCAGGTATCAGCCTCAGCTTTGCTCCAGGTAGTATCTCTAAGGAGAGACAACCAATCTAAATTGTCATAGTGTGGTCTAGATAATGGCAGTATCTCAGATGAGTCACCATTCTTCTCACCTACCTTGGCATGGCCTGTCTCCATGGATTATAGAGTGACCCAGATAAGACAGCTTGTGTGGGCTGGATGTTTAGCTTTTAGACAAAAAAAACCAAACCCTCCACCTTTTTTGGATATCTGCAAATCTCTTTAATTTATTGCAAACAAATTGTGTAGGAGAGACATGGTGGAACTATTTTCATGAGGATGCTTTGCACAGAAATTGGGAGTAACTGTCTTTTTGGAAGGTAATTAAAATTTTAAAAGGTAAGATTTCACATAATTTTTTTCCTTTAAATCAATGGTTTCTTCTCATTGTTTAGTTTGTCTTTCCCACTTGAAGAACATAAAGAAAACTGAGAGGCAAGAATTCCTCCTGTTTTCTTTGTTATAAAATCAGGAGAGTTTTTCTTGAAAGAAATTCAGTATTCCTGTATTATACTGATATTGGCACAAGCAGAACAAGGATCTGACACTCAAACCTTCTTGTGATTCCTGCAGAAGAAATAGCTATGGAGCAACAGAGATTGTGTTAGAGAGGAGTTTCCCCACAGTAGGGGCACAGCTAATACAGTCAGTTTAATCCTTTCCTGCCAAGTTAAAAAGCAGTGCTTAACAGCTAAGCAATTTTAGGCTGAACCTCTATGGAAATATACAATTAAATCAGACTACAAAGATAATCTAGAAGGTACAAAAACTGAATATAGGAGAGGTAAGTTTGTAAGGCCATAGAAAAAGGAATAAAGCCAAAGTTTCTAATAATCTATTTGTGGTAGCTGCCATTCAGAGAGAAGAGAAAAAGATCTCACTCTTAGGGATTAAGGAGCTACAATGACAGCAACTTAAATCACTGCAACCTCTCTCAGTCTGTGTTAGCTTGCAGAATGAAAAAAATTCTATGGTTATTAATGGGCTGCCCACCATGCTAAAGGCCTCCACAGAGTCTAGAATTAGAATTGAAAATTATCTTGATGAACTGGAAACACGTACTGGAAAAAAACCCCAACAAGATGCTGTTCTGTGAAGGAGACGTGCAGTGGGCGTAAGGACGTCAGATTGGGTAAGCCTTCAAAACATCCCCCCACCACACGCTGCATGTAAAGTGCCCCTCCAGTGGAATATTACTTAATAACATCACCTGATTGTGAGAGAGACACCCAACATCACAGGATTGACATCAGCCTCATATGCCTCTGCTTGACTCCTTCCAGTGTAGCCAGCAGTGGTACCATGCCCACTGGTGGGCACCACACTTCAAAAGACACAGAGCATCGGGCTGACAGCAGTCTCGAGGATACAGCCAGGTGAAAAGACTGACTGAATGAGGCTACTTAATCTAGCAAAAGTGCAGGAAAATGTGAACACAGCCCCAAAGCCACAAAAAGGCAGATATAAAAAACAGAGAGGAGTAATCTCTTCTTCAGATCCAATGCAGACTGGCCAAGTCAGTGAAGCAAAACTACAGCACAGAATCCAGGGTGATCATTTCTAAATATTGACTTGTAAATATATAGAGATGGATTGAGTCACTGAAACCTTCATCCATCTGTAATTTTCATTCATCGCCTAAAGGTTGCTTAGACATAGAGGTGTTTCTTTTCATGTGTTCTTTGTTCATCAAGCAAAAATCCTCTTTTTGCAACAATCCTCAGAAAGGTGATTTACAAAAACCATTGTTTAGTAATATGTTTCACAGACATCAAAGGCATTCTGGGTTAAAAAAGAAACAGGCATAATAACATCTCTCAAACCCCTGTGTAGAAGCTTTGGGCAAAGCTTGCTTTTGCAATGGACATCACTAACTACATTACATGAGAACACTGTGTGAGAGAAACTAGTGTCACAGACAAGTTCTTTTGTACTAGAAAACTAAAAGGGCTGGTAGCTTAATTAAGATCACAGAACAAATCAACATTAAGAGGATTTCCTTGGCTTGACTACAACCTTTGCATGAGCTGCTGTTCCACAAGATCACTGTGCTTGGAGCACGGAAGTGCTTGACATCTGCAACACACATTCGTGTTTTGCCAATTTGCTTTAAGATTGAAACCAACTTTGGTCAATGAAGCAAGCCTCTTCATGGGTTAAATGTTCCAGAAAACCTGTCTGAAGATTTTCCTTTGCTTGTAGAATTTCCCTTTTCTTGTTAATTATCTCTCTGACAAAATACCTGAATCCATAGGCTGTGGTAAGTCTAGTGAGAGGTGTATTCTGGTTTATATTTGAGACAAAGATCATGCCTCTGAGCAGCTGTAATACAGACTATAGTTAAATCCTTTCAGACCCATGCCTTTCTTAAAAATAAATAAGAAGAAAATATTTTCTTCAATTATAGGCCATACAAGAAAATGGAGGAGTCTAGATTTGCATTTTTTTTTTCACTCCATTGTAGAAGATCTGGAGACTTTAACTTTCTGAAAGTTCATTACTGAAAGTGTTCAGGACAGATTGCTATTTTAACAACCCTCACTTTGGATGGAACTACAAAAGCAGTAACAGCAACAAAAGAAAAATGCAAGCCCAAAATCCTCAAGCTAGGAAGATTAGTTTTCGTGAGGCAAACTAGAGCCATGCAGCTTGACTGAGTCCAGTCAGGGATTTGTAGTCAGTTTAACTCTAAGGAAAATAGCACTTTGGACTGCAATAGTGAAAGAAAGCAAAGACAGACACTCATTGACACAACTTAATTAAGAGGTCAATGTCATGAGGAAAGATACATTTTTCATGGTGTACCTATCTATTTTTTCCTAGAACATTTTCAACACAAAGAGATGATATTAGGTTGTTCAATGGTCCATCTATAATTGAATGATTTTGATAGTCCTGTTTAAAACTGTGAAATGCTGTTTTTTCTTGATCACAAAAAGGGATAAAATAATTAAGCAGGCCTAACTTATACAATAAACCATCTCAAAAAAAAAGATAAAGTAATACTTTCTATGCATATTCACATGGGAGAGGCAGATAGACACAAGCCCTGTAGCTGTGTGGATCAAGGAGTCAGAAGTATGAAGTCTGTTGTTATAAAACCATCCAAAAGTTAGCTCGTAGCTACCCCCAGCAGACTGCCATACAGCCAGATCACTCTGTGTTGCATTTAAGCTACTAGATGGAGCCAGCCCAGGTGACAGCACTGCAGCAGCAGTTTCATGAGGACATCAGCAATTACAGTCTCAGCACAGGATCTCACGAACAGCAACAGTCATCATGGCATATCGCAGAGGCTGTGTTCAGTGAAAACTTAATTCTCCTCCTCTCCCTCTGCCAAAAGATTGCAAAGTTACTTATGAATTATTTGATAAGCCTGTTTATTTCGAAACTGATGGCATTTGCAGAGATCACTGGAGAAATTTGACAGCACCCGTTATTGTTTTTCTATTATGCATTCAGTGCTGGAATGCTCTGTGAGATTTGCTTGAAAAATCAGAATGAACACTAGCACTGTCAAATGCTTTCCAGGACATAAAGAGACTCCTGCACTGGGATGAAATGACAGGTACAACAGATTCTGACTTAAACAGGCTCTAAGGACACCTGGACACAAATCCTTGTTACCTGGTGGTCCTACAAAACAAGTCAATGAGACACTTCTCTCCACAAATTGTTGTCCTCAGCTCTTTGGTGGAGGTGCTAAACCCTGACCTTTGTAAGGAGCATTAGGCTGGATGGATGAGCAGCACATGCTCTTAGATTTGTTCTTACTCTGGCATGGCCACACAGGCCTGTTTAATATCTGAGCTATATGTGCTAAAACATGTGGGTACAGGGAATGCAACAATTTTTGAGTGGAGGACAGTCACAGGCAGAGAGTCAAACAGTCCTCCCTGAAACAAATTGAAAAGGTAGCTTATATGTGCAAAATTATTTGTGGTGGATTCAATACGCTCACTGTTCCTCCTGAGAGCTCTGACACTTCAATGTCAGTGCTGCAGTGGTGCTGCACGATACAGGGACCAGGGCTCCTGTGGCCATAGGGAGAGGGACCAGTGGCTGGGGTTCTCACCTGTCAGGGGAGAGATTGGGCTTCCCAAACAACCTTGGGTGTAAACAACAAAAATCTTTGTTTCCTGCTGCACAGGTGGTACTCAAGTCTACGCATCAGAAAAAAAAAATAAGAAAATGTACTAGATGTGGAAGTCAGCCCACTCTTGTGGAAGGCAGGAGGATGGTGGGAACAGAGTCCCATCGAGAAAGGAACAGCGGCTAGGACTTTTCTCCTTTTGAGTACTCCAACCTTTACTGCATAGAAGTAGGATATCTCCTTACTCAACAAGCCTCTTAAAAAAAAAAGACATAAGCCCTACTCCTAACTCAATCCTCTGTGAGGGTGAGCATGTTACTACTACTGGGGAAACTTTGGGGCTGGGGGAGGCCTAGCAAGACGAAATGCTTCCTCCCGCCTTGACGAAGCCTCACAATCTTGTGGGCAAATAGGGAAAACCTATTCTGAAATTTCAGCTTCTCCCCAGGCCGGTTTCTGGTTTGCACCTTGTCAGGTTCATACAGTTAAGGAGGTGTTAAAGTGGAGGGAGACCGCAGGTGTTCAGATGGTCTCTGTTCTTTTCAGGTTCCTGTATTTGGCACAGGGCAGTTGACACACACTTAGAGCCTTTTTACACATAGATTAAAT
>NW_009708866.1:0-30570 GCF_000703405.1 Apaloderma vittatum
AGCTTCTTGGTCCTTCCTGGTGCTTATTACAGTTTATCAGCCAGCTCGCTGGTGTCATTTCTGTGTTTTCTAATGAGACTGTAAATTCTCTGGAGAGGTTTGCAGCTTGTTTCAGATCTCACTTTCATACTAGTTACGCATCCATGAAATCCCAAGCCCTTCAGTTGTTATATGTTGTTTGCATTAGGAGAGCATCCTCAGGCGCTAGACATGATTGGGCCAGGAGCTTTAAAATATGAGGTTGAGGAAACAAATCTGACAAAGATCGTAAATGGATTAGCTGCTATTTACAAAGCCGAAAGGGAGATGAGTTTTTGGTGACTTTTTAAAATACCTGGCATATCCCCAAAGCCATGCAAATAAACAACAACACTGCAAGGAAAGGCTGTGAAGCACTTTTGGTTTAAATGCCATCGGTCCTGCATTTGCCACAAAATACAGATGCTTGGGGATGAGGAATATTTTTTCCAGAATCAACTGGAAAAAATACTGTATTGTGGACTGATGTGCTGGGGATTGGGTACCAGTCCTCTGATGCAATCTTTTTGAGTCTTCTGATGAAAGAGTGGATAAACTGTAGAGTATTGTTGGCAGCTGAGCATCAAGTAGCAGGATAAGCCAAGTAGCAGGATAAGGCAGCAGTCAGCGTGTTCCTCACTTCATTAGGATGCCATGGCAAGGTCAGGGCCAAGTATTTCCCCTCCTCAGATCTCACCTTACCCCTTGAATGCAGGAACAAGGGCTTCCTGGTGGGTATCACTGCTGAAGTGGTGCTATCGGAAAACAGAGTCTGCACTGCAGACACCAAGCAGAGAAGTGAAGCAGAGGGTCTCCAATGGTCGGGGTGCCTTGTGTGAGGGCCACTAATCGCATCCTCTGTTAGCCCAAGGCTTTCTACACCCAGGGTATGAGCATCAGCTGTGTTTAATTATAAACTACTTGGATAATCAGACTGGTTTAAAGACTTGCTTATTGCTTTTGATAGTTAATTAGATGTTTGTCTCTGTAGATGCTTGAGCAAACTACTGAGAATTAGTATGGGTCTACTGGTCCTGAGTAAACAACAGGTCAACACTTTAAAATGCAAGAGCTGGGGAAATACTACATTTTACAAGATGGTTTAAGTTTATAAAGCTGGGAGGTTTCAAAACAGAAACAAAATCCACATTCATGTTTCCAAAACTGCTTTGCAGCTTAGGTTTGCAGTTTTTTTCTGCTAAATGAGATTTTTTGCAAAATTCATGCTATCCTATGAGGGATTTAAATATTAGTGGAAATTTGTAAGATTTTTCATATTTCTTCTAGCACCACATACTCTAGTAAGATCTTTCCAGTATTTCTACCTTGCAATAAGAAACTGTATTAAAACTGTCTATGTTACTATCTGGATAGAAATATCTTAGGCCTGTCCTCCTCCCACAGGAAATTCTGGTCTGTAGATGTATCATTGCTGTTACTTTAGATGAGTGAACCCTCTCCCCCAACTTCTGAGACTTAGTTGTGGGGTGTCTTGAGAATCAACATCACCTGTCAGGGCTATGTCTGAATATATTTTAAAAACCCTGCTGAAAATGTTCCTCATATGTCAACATTTACATACTGTTTTTGAATAGGTGGTTCTTTAAGAGGGCTTTAAAAAGTACTCCCATTTGATCTGTAGCACCAATATGCCTGTTTTTTCTTTTCTCAAACATTATTTGCCCTTCAGGCCATCAGACAGGGAGCTGAGGAGCAGAAAACCTGTTTGGATACAAGTTTTTTTAATAAATTATTATCCAAAGGATAGCGTACTGTTTATGTCTCAACTAATCTAGTGACAAAATGGTATAAAATGAATTCCAAGGCAGGCTTTCAGTGCAAGCAAGGTAGTGCATCTGAGTCACAGTGCCTCTTCCAACAGCCTCATTGCTGCTTCTCCTGCCTCCCATTTTCTCCTTCTTTTGCCACATGAGCATATGCAGCCTAGAGTGTCATGCACAGCTGAAGAGCTTAATGAAGCCTGGGGAGTTTCTAGGTTGAGGCTTTAGGTCATTTGCTGGTGGACACACAGAAATAGGGTTACACAGAGAATAGGATTACAGACAGGTGTGCAACCTTTTGTCCAAGTATTTCACTCTCTACCAAGTGTATCTCATTTTGTATTAGTGTATTCATATTTCTTGCATCAGCTCTTGACTTTCAGTGAGCCTCTTCCACCTCACTCTTGCACTGGACTACTCCAACATCATTTTCAAAGAGACACAGAGTGTGGGATTGTGGTGGGTCCTGGTTTTGCTTTTGAATCTGAATTCTTCATTTCTTCTTTCAGCAAGGAAAAAACTCACCAGCAAGTCCCTAAGGAAAGTGAGAAAAGAAAAGCTAGTTCTCCATTCTCAAGAAAAATTACTACAGAAATGCTCAGGAAGGAAAGTCTTCCAATCTGTTCTTTTCACTCTGGAAGCCTTCCTTCTTTTTTTTCACCCCTATTCATGTGCTCCCACTTTCTCTTCCTACCACCCTGCAGCTCAAGGTAATTTCAAGTGTTTGGAGAAACGCAGCATTCACTGATACTTTGCAGCATTCAACTATGTCTTCTAGGAAATGACTTTTAGATTTTGCACCAACTGCCCAAAGGCTGGGGTAAAGCATATGTGCAGAGAGGATGGTAATGAAGATGAACAAGGAGAACAGAAATGTAGGTCTATCGTGAAGAAGCAGAGAACAGAGGGATACTCTGCTTCTTTTTCTACCCTTAGTTGCTATTAGGCATTCTCTGTGTTCTGTAAGATCTTGACCTTCCATCTGAGAAAGACTGTGGTCACTACCATGGTTAGACAGAGAAAAATGAGTGGCTGCTTGATGGCAGTAACATTTAACAAAACCAGGCTGGACTCAAGCTGATGACTCAGAGTTAAATAGCATACTGCAATTAGGCCATGCTATTTGTTCCTTATCCACCTGCTGCTGCTTGTTGTTTATTTGTTTAATATTTCTGTATTTGTACATTGCACCACCCTTCTCCATCATTTGCCAAAATTATATTGCTAATGATTAGGTGCATGTGGCACTCCTGTGATGCAGTGCTCAGCACTGGGTTATTTTGTGCAGTGCTGTAGTGAAACAGCAAGAAAGAACATTCAAGCCTAGAAAAGCAGTAATTTATTACAGTAAAAATAAGCACAGAATGAGTCACACTGCTGGCAGATTCTGACATGCAACCGATCTATTAGAGGTTTGTTTTTCTGTAAGTTTTTTCTCCCACTCTGTTCCAGATGTGCTCTTCTTAAAGGCAAATATTTCCTCACTTGGAATTTTCTGTCTGTTCTTATCTACAAAAGCCATTGAAAAAAGACCCTAAACCTGAAAATTGGTAAATGTGAAAATGTAGAACAGCTTTTCTTCTGTCTTATACTGCTTTGATATTGTTAGTAGAGGATGAATGTTAACAGCAGGTATTTTGGGACTGTAAAATATAGCCTAGAGGCTGATAACTGCCTGGTTCATGAAAAGATATTTATGTTAGCCAAGTTTTTCCAAAAGATGATCTGTGTCATCATTGGTTTCCTTGGACTTTAAGGCATTTATTCAGTGCTAGGATATGAAAACTTAGGTTAAGGCAGCACTTTAAGGTACACCTTTCCTCTCACTTGCATACTATAAATACTAGGTCAAGCATCCGTTACTTCCTGATGGTAAGCATACCTCCTAAAGAGTAGGCTCTTGAAACTTGCTGGTACTTTCGTTAGTACTGAAGGCAGTTTCTCTCCCTGTCCACAGAATAGTCCTGTCTTGAGACAGAGCTCTGCAAAGAGACAAAAGGCAGAAATCCTCTTTTAGAAGCTGCAGCTAAGTGCTGCCTTCTCCGTAGAGGAATAATAGTTTTCTATACACAGTTATTGAATCTTCTAAATTCAAAGTACAACTATATTGAATAGTATGTATTCAGTTCTGTACATATAGATGCAGATACATTATTGAGAAACTCAGTCAAATCCTTCCAAGAGAGAAAGAACAGATTCTGTTTAAGTCTCATGTTCATCTTCTAGATTTAGTAGTTTGTCTGGGGGAGGTAGGCTTGTTGTCCCCTCTGATGCCATCAGAAAAACTCCTCGTAAAGGGTGAGGTGACTCAAACAGATAGCCTGTTTTATAGGTGTCCTGAACAAAGAGAAACAGTTTCTGTTGTATTCTACCTTAAGTTGAGTATGTATCTCAACCTGAGCTACATTTCTGAATTCATAAAAAGTACTTTTTAAGACTGTGAAGAATTGCAGAAGATTATTTCGGAGGTTGTGAGGGGTTTTTGGTTGTTTGGTTTTGGTTTGTTTTTTGGTTTATTTTAAATCTCATTTGCCAACAGTTTGGACATGTGAATGCCAGCCTGCTCCAGTTGGCATTGAAAAACTTAGGCTTTAGATTGATGTCTTACAGACTTTTATAAAAAAAACACAAATAGAATTAAGTACTTCTCAGTTGTGCAGCAGAATTGTAGTAAGTCATGTTTCTCAGAGGGCAAATGCGGTATATTTTTCCTCCAAGTGAGAGAACAATGTAGTGCTGGTGCTGTGGGCAGGTGTGACCTCCAGGGACTTGCTCATCATTTATATCATGGAGAGAGCAAGGAAAAGGGCAAAGATGAAGCCTGCTAAAGATCCTACAAGACGTAGGCTTGGGGCATTTCATTTCAGTGACATGAACAGTTACAGATATGAGCACAACGGAAAAGGCCAAGGGCATGACAGAGAGCTCTGAAAGCTCTTTCAGCAGAAACTTGACCAAAGGGCATCAATGGCCAGAAGGAAGGAGGGAAGGCAGCTCCAGAGATCTGTTCTGCTTCAAGAAGAAGTGGAGATTTCAGAAGCAAGGGTGAGTCCTGGCATGAAGTTACAGGCAACACGTGGGCAGAGCTGAAACGCTTAGTTGTAAAGCTCCACCTTCTCAAAGTGCTCAGCCTGCTAATTAGAATAGAATATGTGAGACTTACCACTTCCACAGAGCTGTTAAAGGACTGTTGTGTTTCGGTTTTTTTTTAAAAAAAGTGTTCCAAGAAGATGTGTCTTGTTGCCAGCCTCACCTTACTGTTTGGAGAGGGTGTTATTTAAGGCAGCGCTTACTCTGGCAGACACAGCTGGTGGTTCAGGCAGAGCTTCTAGGCAAGGAAACTGTTGGCTTAAATTGTTTTATCTGCAAAGGCTTTGCTTCCCTCCAGAGACCTTATGCACAGTGTTTAAATCTTAGGTGCATTATTAACAATAACAGTCCATAAAAGCAAAGGAAACAATCCTTAATTGTGCCCTGGCACACTTGGTTATATTTCTCCAAAATCAGTGCTCAGTCACCTCTCAGGAAACTTCCTGCTCTTAAAGCACTAGCAGATTTCCATGTGCAGCACTGTAAGGTTTTTAGATTAGCCTTGAAATGAGATCTTTTGCCTCTCTACATCAGTAGTTCTATCTGCAGCCTGCGCTTTTCAGCTGCCTTTGTTTTTCCCTGGGAGGTGTCAGGGCATTGGGGTGAGGCTGCTGGCATCCTTCGAGAGGCAGGTACGATGCTGTCCCTCACTGCCCGTGGGACCAGGGGATTGATTCAGTCTGCTAGCACTTTGGCTGAGGTGTGGTGTTATTCCTCAAAAGTGTTTTTAACTGCGACTAAAATCATGTGAGACCTGGAGGTTGGAAAATATTCCTAATGGACAAGAAGAAAGGTATAACTGTTGGTAGTTATTTGCAATTTAGCTCTCAAAATGGGCAGCTCGATCTCTGCACTACTTGCAGTTATATCACTGGAGGGGAAGCTTTGAGGAGGGTAATGAGTACTGGACCTTGGGTGGTGGAAGACCTGGAGAAGTGTGGTGTGAGCAGAAAGCTGCTACAGGGGAAAGGCAATGCTTTCACTTAAAAGAATTTGTAAGAAAGGATTAATAAACCAAAACTAATTGATACAGTTACTGACTTAGCTGAACAGAAAGACAAGTCAAATGTTTCCGTCTCTAAAGAAGCTATCACGCTGTCTTCCTCGGAGACTGAGCAGCAGAGCCAGGGAGAAGCTGCTGGGGCAGCAGAGGTGGCAGTGACCCTGCCTCTGGTGGGTGTCTTGCCCAGAGCTCATGGATTTGAACCAGGTGGTGAGGAGGTCATTTGTGGCGCTCAGTGGTCTGCTCTCTGTGAGGGAGAAGGTCTTGAAGTCCCTTTACCTGCTCCAGGTATAAGATGTTCACCACTCAGCTGACCAGATGTTTATTCCTGATCTTCATAGTGTAAAATATATTATTCTGCAAAAGTAATAGGAAACACCAATTTAAAAAAGCAGTTTCCATAAAACTGCAACTGATTCTTTTCCACAGACTCAAAATATTTGGAAGTCCTTGTATTTTCAGTCTGGCTGGGAAAGAAACAGCTGAAGTAACATATGGGGCATTGCCACCATGTTACTTCTTTATTGACTGGAGATCGATGGTACCAGAATGTTTCTACTATTACATAAGCTGAGATCAAATCTCTTTGGTGCTTATCTGAATTAAAAAAAAACCCAAAACCGAAAACCAGACATTCATCATTTATTTATGGCTCCAAGAGCAATACAACTTTTTCCCCTCCCGTGTTCAGATAATAGTTCCTTTATTTTCCTGTAGGGAAGCTATACCATGAGCATCATGACAGTGAAGAGTTTTGGTTTTAATTATCTTTGTTTTCCCAATGCCTCCATAAAATTCATTATTTCTTCCCTGGCTTTTTATGTCTCCCTTCTGAAGACTGATTATTTTATGGGTGTACTACTGTTCTCTCCCTTCATACATTTTTATCACTGTTTCCAGTTTCAACTAATGAGTTTACTTCTATCTGAAGCGGGTGTGGAGGGCTAGAGAGTTGCAATAAAAATTTGACTTCTAATGCTAACACCATTGAAAATTTGCTGACTGAGCATTTGATGTCTTGAGTCCAAACTCGGTTCCAGGCTGGTACAAGAACTCAATTCTGGCTATTGGCTTGTCAATACAATATAGATTTCTCACTGTTATCCAGTTCCTAACAGGGCCTTGGCTGAAATTCAGTTTAGAAAAGGTGGAGACATATGTCATCTCTCCTTTCAGCTCAAATTTACAGCCTTTTCACAAGCTACCGGTTGCTGTATTACGTTTTAAAACAAAAATACCAAAGAACTACCAGAATGCTGTCTATCAGGTATAAATGGTAAATCAGCTTTCCAGACAAAGCCTATGTGGAATACAGCCTGCTGCTGGAAGCGTTGGCATGATCATAGAATTGTAGAATGCGTTGGGCTGGAAGGGACCTTTAAAGGTCATCTAGTCCAACCCTCCTGCGTTAAGTAGGGACATCTTTAAGTACTTCTCTCTATAGCTGATGTAGTGTTCTGTTTTGATTGCATGTATTTCTAATTTCTGGATCTGTTTTTCTCCAGTGTTTTTTTTTTCCATAAGAGAGATCTTAGTCTATTGAAATTGGTGGAATAGTAGCATCATTCTTTTCCTTTCTTTTCTTTTGAATACTTGCATTTCACTATCGGCTTTTTTACTTTTTTTTCTTTTTATTGATTTCATCAATATTCAGATATCTATCAGCACTTTGTTGATGATGCTCAACTTCAGTTATTTTGGAAGTGCCTGAGTTTTTCTAGGGAAACAAGTTCCATTATGATTGTTAAGCATCTCTCTATGTTATATCAAGTCCCTTAAACACTGATTTGATAGTTTAGAGAGGGCTTAAATTACAGCATTCCCTGTCCGCATACACTAATTACACTTCTATGTCTCCTGAATGCAACTCTAGTTCAGGTAAAGAATGATTTTTTTAAAATATACACATTACATCTAGATGTCAAGTATCCCTAGGCTGCACATCTACCACTTTGTGAAACTGCGAGATGTTTGGCATTAGAAGTAACACTAAAGAAAATGCCACAGTCGTTGCAATACACTCGTGCTGAGAAACAGCTGCAGGTTGCAATCTGCGAATACATGTATATTAATTTAGACTAGTTTTAATACAGTCATGGTCGGTGCTTGTTGACTTAGGATTCAGTGTATTCTCATTACCAAAAATTATACTGTTGCTCAATAATCGCCACCAAGGGGTATTTGATTGTTAGGTCCTGGGTGAAAAACATGCCTGGTCAATGACACTCGAATATTTAGACAATTCAGATCAATAAAATTGGAAGCAGACTTGCCTGCCACTCTTCTAATGTAGCATGGGGTTTTTCGAAGGAGCCTACAGCATTTGGATACCCACCAGGCTTCGTTCTGCAATTTGTTTAGCTTACTCCAGGTAACTCTTCAATCTTCTTTTAGCATTTTAGCCACAACTCCAAGCCCAGTGTGAAATGATGGAGTCTACCTCTGAGGGAGCTTGCAGGCAGGACAAAAAACACGTGATTTTGTTGATGATGATGTTTTTAAATGGAAAATGACATATTGTTTTTAATAACCCTTTTTTACCCGCTGCCTGTTATGGAAGTGTTTTCCAATTGTAAAATCTATGTTTCTTATGCTATATAAGGCTCTATTCTACTGAAAAAATTCCATAAGCTCTAGGATTTAAATTAGTATTAACGTATTTCTGTGTACTGTCTACAGGGAAAGGAAAGCACAAACCATTACTGGGATGTGAATGGAGACGTACGTAGTTCATTAGGCATCAGTTTTTAAAATCAAGCTGCTCACCTTGGGGACTAGCGCAGCTCTTGGCTGTGGGCACCCAGGGCAAGACTGGGGATTGGTGTGTAGGTGCAGTTTATAGAAGCATGTTCCTGCTCTGTACCCTTTAGATCTCTGTACGACCAGCCTGCACCTTCGGTCTGTGTGTGTTCTGTGTCAGCTGGTGCTAGAGCAGGGCAGTCCAGAAAGAAGAGCAGAGCTTTTGCATCAACTGCTTTGCGTGAAGGGTGCCTGTGCCCAAAGGTGCCTGCTTAAAGATAGAGTAATATCTTCACTGCTTCCTCATGCTGAAATGGGAATCCACCTCAGAAGTGTGTCTTCAAGCAACAGTGGATGCAGTATGTCAAAAGGCAGTGTAGTGCCTAGGATTTAGATATCGTAGCAGTGGTTTTGGTGAAAAGACCTGACATACCGGGACAGAAAAATGACACGGTAATGTTCTCAGCCATAACTTTGAGGAAAAATCAGCACAAGAATACGTGAGCACAAAAAAAATTAAATGCCTTCAAAAACACCAGAATGTTTTGTCTGTGAAAAATTAATCAGCTCTGCTGGGGAATTCTCAGTATACACAAGGAAATTTCCAGTAGCTGTGAGAATAAAGTAGCACAAACACAAAGCAGCAAAGATCTCTTAGGTACAAGCTCAACAGAAGGACTGCAAGGAAGGGGATCCCATGAGAAATTGTCGATGCAGGTTTCTGTCAGCAGATGAAAGCAAGCCTCCTCTCAGGAGATGAACTGCTTTGTGGGAGAAGGAAAGCCAAAAGCGCTTCAGTCCCTTCCAGCTCATTGCCTCCCTGAACTAGAACAGTCATCTCCTGGGCCTCTCTGTCATCCTTCTATTAAATTTATCCACAAATTGTTTAATTTTCCTCCTTCTTTGATCCACAGAAGCACATGATCTATGACTACTTTTAGTTACCCTGTCAACTCAAGTGGCAAAAGACTGCATTTAGTCAGAAGGTTGAATTTATAAAGAATTCCTATTAAAATCTTGGAAACTGCTGAGGGAGGTGATGGCTAACAGTTCCTGAGGGGCTGGAAAATGATACAGAAACAAGCAACATTTACAAATCCCATTAATGAAGCACAGAGGACTATATACCAAAACATAAAAATACTTCAAATACTCAAAACCAAGAAAGTGTTTGGAATTGTTTTACCCTCTTTGTATTATTGCATAATTCAGGCTTCTGTTAAATTTGCTTATTTTCTGCCTGAACTCCATCTCATTTAGAAAGATTGTCCCTGTGAAGCCTTCACATTCTCCTGCCTAAGAGCTCTGTGTAGTATTTATCCTGCTCTGACAGCACACTGAAAAAAAGTAGCCCTAAGAGGAAAACCGGGCACAAAAAGAAAGGAAGGCTGTCTGCCATCCAGAGCGCTGGGCTGCAGATGTCTGCACTGCAGTTCACCTACTCCTCTCTCTCTGAGACTATCGGTGAAGCAGAGGGGTAACAGAGTAAAGAGTCAAGGTCTTCCTAGCCCAGGTATCAGACCTTATGTGCTGTGAAAATTAATCATGCTTTCTTTCACCCATTTGAAACATGATTTTCTTCTAAGGAAATCCTTGAAAATGTAATGGCAAGACGATTGCTCTTGTACGCAAGTTCCTTCTTCAGTTTTCCAAGGGCAAAATCTCACAGTGAGTTTTGTGTTGACCTGCACAAAATCATATCTCCTTTTAAGCTTACTCCACCATCTTTCCTCAAGTATAACTGAGGACCGAAAGTGCTCAGCTGTTAAGGTGCAGTTTGTGTTGAATGCAAAAAAAAAAATAAAAATTTGTCATTTTAAAAGATTCTGACTGCCTGACAAACTCTCAAAGCAAGTGTCTCAAGATTTTCTCCTGGGAGTAATAGACATGGTCATTTCAGTTAGCCTGGATCTTTTAAAAAAAAATAGAAAAAAGGGGGAAAAAAAAGGAAAAATACTTCAGCATTAAGATTATTTTGTTGTGAAATATTTCAGGCTTTGCTCCAAAATCCATTGAAATAAAGGACAGGATTCCCCTTGGCTTGGACTTCTGTTGGGTCAGGCAGAGCTTGGAAATACTTGTGACCTGGTGGAAGCTGCCACTCTCCCTTGAGTATAAAAGTAACATGTTGGCAAACTCAGGCCTGGTGCTACACACTCTGGTTTGAAGTTACCAGATCATCTCACCTTTCCAGACACATCCCTGCCTTGGCTGGTATATAAATTTTCAGTGAAGGACAGCACTTTCTGGTCCTTAAATTGTTAAATTGTTTATCTTGATGTAGTATCTCACAGCTTTCATTTTCAAACCAGAAATGGAAGGGACATTGTTTCTCTCAAGACAGCAAGCTTGTGCTTTTAAAAGATTTTAGATTAATAACTGTATTTATTCACCTTCTATTTGTTTGCTTCATTTTTCTTCTCATCCTTTTTTCTAGTTATGTTATTGGAAATGTTATTAGGGGAGGTAAAGATGAGTGCAAACACTAATGTACCTGTATTTCCTGATGCCTGACCAAGCAAGGCTTTCTTCCTTCTGTGTTTGAAGAAACCCTATTTATTTTTGTAATCCATTTTAGGCTCATTTCCTTTGTGTGTATCCTGGTCATTGGCTGCCGTTCAGGACAGTGTACGCATGTGGCCTGAGGGCAGCGAAGCTCTGCAGGGCTCTATGCGTGAAGGAACCAACGCACCCACAAAGGTGGTCGCCAGGGAAAGTAGGAACTGGCTGTAGGAAAAATCCAAAGCGCGTGTTTAATTTGGGGGCCATTTGGCATCTGTTGTGCTGCCTGCCTGTGCTGTAGTGTGAAAGCCCTTGTCCTGCCTTTTGCTGCTGTGGGCTGATGTTTTCTGTGGGATCACCTGCTTTGAAACACAGCATGGCCTTGCCTCTACTGAGCCCTGGAGGAGACAGGAAAGCAGCTGCGCTGCGTGACACATCCTGCAAAGCAGTCAGCGAAACCCCAGCTGTAATTGCAAATGTGACAGTAGGGACTGAGAAGGATGTTAAACCTCAGGCTTTAGGGCTTAAGCCAGCCTCTGGCTGACTGGGATTGAGATTGGGTGACAAAGGATTTATATGTCTTTTTTCCTTTTCCTTTTCCTTTTCCTTTTCCTTTTCCTTTTCCTTTTCCTTTTCCTTTTCCTTTTCCTTTTCCTTTTCCTTTTCCTTTTCCTTTTCCTTTTCCTTTCCCTTTCCCTTTTCCTTTCCCTTTCCCTTTCACTTTCCCTTTCCTCATCTTGCAGTCTGGTCCTGGCCTTGCTGTGCTGAGCTGGAGAGGTGGTCTCCGTATGTCTGAGCATCACGGGGCGATGTCCATAGCAGAACGCCGTCAGCTTGTATTTTAATTCTTAGTGTTAATAATGGTATTAATTGCAGGGTGGCAGTGCATACATGTGACAGACTAATCAGGATTTAAAATTCTCTTGTGCTAGGTACTGTACAGTCATAAATGCCCATTTCCTGCCCCAAATGCTTTTTAATATCTCCTTTGGGGTATTGTACTTTTAAGTAACACCTGTATTTACTTACTGCTTTGCTTATTTCAGAGAGATTTCTGGAAGAGTCAGATGCTGCATTGTTACTAGGAATTGAGAAATGGCAGATGTTTACTTTTTACAGTATTTGAAGACAAACCTGCGTTATCAAATCCTGTTGTATCCTAACACTGGGAAAAGGAAGGAGTACCTTGTACCAATCTGTCTGCGCAGTAAAGGAAAATGTTTAAGTCCACGATCACCTGGTTTCATTTGTTGAAGCTCAGTGGATTTAGTGTAATATATTAAATGTCACGTGTAAACATAGCTGCAGAGCTTTTCTTCAGGAACTCAGCACTTTGTCTCTCTCCAGTGAAGCTGGATGCTCAGCGTGTCTCTGAGGAAAGGGAGGTGTTATGGAGCTTGGTGATGCGTCCCTTGGAAGAATGTGTCACTGCTCTCTGCCTACAGCAGTCAGTGTCACTCTGATTAATCATTGCCTGGTTAAGGTTTCTCATACTTCAGAACACGAATGAAAAATGTGTTGATGCAAGGTTTATTGAAAGGGGCCTCATGTCCACATTTCAGTTCTGGTCCAGGTCTGGATTTGACTTTGTAGTGGTGTTGGTGAATGTAGTTAATTCCAATGGACAGGAAAAAAATCAGTTATCTGCTTAGAAGTTCAGGAATCACAAGATATAAATGACTGGTATCTGTATTGCTGATCACTGTTCTTAACCTGCCACTTTGGGTGCTCTCACTGAATCATGTATAATCATATGTATGGGGCATGATGTTCTCATGCAGAGATCTGGAAGCAAGGAGCTCAGGGTTCAGCTGTCTCTGGAGGACACAATGTCTTTGCGCATCCCTTGCCTTGGCCCAGGAATGAGTGTGGAGAACACTGTGCTTGCCCAAAGTGGCTGTCACAGATGGAGAGAGATGGCACAAGCATCTTCAAGCATTATTCCAGGCATACCTGACACAGTGCTGCCCCTCCTAACTCCACTGACATAGATGAAGGCTGGAGCTGGGTGTTTGGGAGACATTGTGTGGCATCCTTTTTACATTACAGCAGCTTTCTTCCACTGTCAGCAGAATTTCTTCTATGTGCCTGAACCTGGGCCTTTGCAAAACAAAACAATAGAGATACTAAACATGAATTTACAAGTATTCTTACTTCCCAGGGTAAAATGTTTGCCAGTCTCTTATCTCTTGGTGGCTTTTTCAGTAGAATAGGGTGTTAGGAGTATTTTTTCCTGTTCTCCAGCTCATACATAGAGGCTAGGAACTCTCACTAGTATGCATGGCACGACAGCAAGAATTGTTGCATTAGCAAAGAAATGCAGATGAAGAATTGAGTTTGTGTAAGCAAAACTGCTACCTGTTTTCGAGACAGCAGCTTTCTTAGTCTCTTCCTGTGCTGCAGGCAAATTTTCACTCTGCAATGTCTGTGGAAGATGAAAGAGGCCATTGCTGCCTTCTGCTTCTCAGGCAGAATTCCTGAAAAAACAAAATGCATTCATGCCTGATCTCTCTGTCCTTTATATTCAGCAAGGTGGGCCTTTAAGGATCGTCCGTATACCCTTGTTCATGTAGGACTCCAAGGAGAAGGCATGTTGGAAGGATAAACATGAGTGGGATGGGGAAGAGTTTCATGCAGATGTCAAATGTCTGCTGGTCAGTGGTCCTAACTGGTTGTCAGAGGTTAGAACAAGCCTACTGCCAGGGCCAGGATTAGAGCTACTGTGACTGGAAGCTGACCCTGGAGACCCTCACGATGCTTTTGTTAAGACAGTTTATTCAGGATCAGATCTAGCCCCTGCACCTCCCTCTGGAGAGGAGCGCAGGGAAACCTTGCCGGAAAGGTATTGTCCAACGCGACTGAGGGGCAGAAATTGGAAACAGTGCAGTGCAGGTTAATATAAATGCTTTTAATCCTTGAACCTCCTCAGCATTAAGGATTTCCAGCTGTAGCACGTGCCGCTGTTTCTGTCAGAGTTGATCCTTGTCTAGCTGGCTGCGGTGACTCCCGCACAAGATGCCAGGTCTTCCCAGAAGCCGGGATCATTAATGCCATGAATCCCACGTTCTCAGCTGGCTCAAGCCACAGGGATATTTTTCAGAGACCTTTGTGTCCATGCAGTTTTCTCTTTTCTTACTCACCCTGAGAAATGCAGTAGGTTTTACACTGTCATGCCTACCCCTTTTCCTGTGCAATGTTTGTCCTTATGCTTCTGACATGCTTAATTTTTAGCTGTTGTGCTGTTTTAATTGTCATCTATAGCAGATCTGTGCAAATGCTACAGAAATATGGGAATGCTTACTTCCGCTTGTCAATATATTTGCCTCTATTGCGTCTCTGCTACTTAATTTCTGGGAGTAAGGGATGCTGCCTTCTGTTCAGTGTTTATGAAGTGCTGAAGCCATAGTAAGCTGTTCAAGTCCCTGAAATTAAACATTAGCTCTGAGGTCCTCTTGGACCTGAGCCTCTAGAGTAGGAGGGATTGTCCAGAAGGAGCCATGCCTGGCTGAATTTGCAGTGTGAACAGCCATCTATTTTTTCTTCAAGTTCTAGGGTGAGGATGACCTGATGGGCAGAGAGAACATGCACAGCCCTACTCTGTGTGGGACCATGACTCCTCTTTCCAGAACTCTTTCTGAGTGAGTGGTGCTGGCAGAGTCCAGGTCAAAAGGGAAAATCAAAAACTATGCCCTAGTCTGTTCCCAGCAGACATAAGGCTGGTCCCTACTCCTGGAGCTGAGCTTAGGACTGTGCTTGGAGCCTGGACTGTGGCAAGAGCCGTTCATGTTCTACCTCGGCCATGGCTTAGGCTGTGCTGCCAAGTGACTGTTCAAGCTTAATGCTCTGCTGCATCCATGTGTGGTCCTGAATGGGACTCAGTCTTGATGAAGACATCCAGGGATGGCAATTCAGTTGCTTTCATTCACAGTATGCTTCAGTGGTTAATCATTCTCATGAGGAAAAGTTGTATTTTACTTCCAGTTTTAATTTCTCTGGCTCCAGCTTCCATCAAATGATGTTAAGCTTTTCCTTGCTAAATTAAATAGCACTTCAGGACTTTCTTGCTCCCCCTCCAAGTGAGAAAACAATGTAGTTGTACTTGCGCGTTGTAATTGCATCACCTTTCAGTCTTCATTTTGATACTCACTAAACTGATTGTCCTTTTCAAGCCTTTCAAGTGGAAGGTATAATCGTTATCTCTTGGGTCATTGTGAACATTCTCTTTTGCATCTTTTTCAAATCTTTGCAAAGGAATTAGTAACACCTAACTCATTGTCACTGTCATATGCTCCTCCTTCTGTTGCAGGACATGTTTTTTGGTTAAAGTATGATGCTTGGACCTCAGAGTAGGATTTCTGGACATTCTGGCAGAGCCTTCCCTGAGTTTCTGCTCCAGGATGGTGACTGTCATCTTCTAAGCTTGTTCTGTGGTCTGTGTGTTTAGATACAGTGTTTTGCCCTGAAACCTATTAAAATGACAATTTCACAGCCAGACCCAGCTTCTCAAACTGTCTCTGTTGTTCTGTAGGACTGCTTGTTTGTCTCAGTATTTTCATTCTACATATCTTTGACATCTGAGCATTTGATCACCAAAGTTTTGAAAGTACTTCTGTATCACTAGAGAGAGCAGTTCAGTTGAATAAGATCTAATATACTTCCATGCAAAAAAAAATCACTAGAAACAATGTGATTTCAGTTATAGTTCTATAATAAAATTGCATTCTTGAAATCTCTCAGCCTGTCAAGCCAAATCCATTTATATGAGCCAGTGTTTATCGGAATTTGCTGCAAAACTAAAAGGAGCAGTTGAGCAAGATCTATGTATGCTCCACTACACACCTGCTATTTTCTCCATTAAACAAAGCATAGATTCTCAATGATGTTTTCTGTGAAACTGTGTTGATGGTATTAATGATATACTTCACTGTCTGTCAGTTGAATCTTGTATTGATTTCCCCATGATTTTACTTGGGACTGATGTGGAATTAATTTATCTGGGTCATCTTCCTTTTTTTTGTTTCAATTTTGGAATGATAAAATTCACTAGCTGTGCATGCCAAAACTAATATGCATCATATCTTCTGAATTTCTGTCCTGTCCTGTGACATCCACAGATATAGCTTGTTACACTACTTGTGTGAGTGTTACAGACAGCAAATGGTTTCTTGCTTCTCCTAAAACCAGGTACAAATGGCCACTCTTGCTTGATAATCAAATGATAAATATTTATTTGGGTTTTTTAACACTGTGTCTGCTCAAGAAAGTTCATTCTGTTTAGGAGAAGAAAGAAAATCGAACTCATTGTCAGCTAAACATCTGCTTCTGGCAATTTTTGTATGCCCACATTTTTTTCTTCGGTAAATCTTTGACATAAGTCAGGAAGAACATACTGACAGGAAAAAGCAACTAAGGACACAGTAGAGTTAGGAATAGCTGAAGTTAATTTCTGAGGGAAAAAGTTTTGTATTCACTTTAGACAAAGGATATTTTTTCAAAATTGCAGATATATTATAGAAAATACATGTTGCAGATATGTGAATTTTATCAGTTTTCTCTGCTTCTTGGTCACAAAAAAAAATTACTTTTTTTACCTCATATTTAAGAACCTGTAACGTGAACGTATACATAACTTTGCACTGCCTGTTGATTCCATTGCCACTGGAAGTCTGATATATGCTGTTATTGGACTTTTACTGATTTGGGGTCATGTAATACAAAAAAAATATGGCATAATCAGACTGTGCTTCTCGGGAGACTGAACAGGGATTTCAGACCTTCTTTCCTTCAACTCTTCCTTTTCTGTAGAAATGTACAAATGGAAATAAATAAATAAATATATAAAGGTATATGTTTATATAAATATATAAATAATACATAGAAATATATAAATATGAATAAATGAAACAGTGTTAGTACTTAAACCCTTTAATTTGGTTTACTCTTCAGCTTTGAGTTGTAATTGCACTTGAGAATGAAGTCACTCATGTTTGTATTATTATGATTGTTCATTTTAGTTATTTTATTGCTGACAAGCTAGGTACATGCAGAAATGAAACTAGATCATAGCGCTAGAAGCATAGTCTAGAAGCATAGAGGTTTGCAGAAAAGGGATGCTTTAATTTACAAACAATTAAAATATTTCTCTTTATTTCCTAACAGTAACTTTAACCTGGAATTATTTGCAGTGTCACTGGCATGCAAATGTACCAATTAGAGAAATTTAAAAGGTACTAGGTGAATAGAGACTGACTGATTTTTATCCTCTTCAGGTTTCTTGGATAATTCCAAGATGATGGAGAAAACATGTTAGAATATGCTGGAGGTGTGTATTTGGGTTCTGGGATTTCATTTTTTTTTTTTTGTCCCTAGTCTGACAGATTCCGTGTTTGGATATACCCAATGAAGATCATATTGCTCTAAATCAAAGCCCATCAGAGTCAATTCCAACATCTGACAAAGATCTTCAGATGCTGACCTGTTTCCCTCAAAAGGGATTTAAAGGTTTATAAGAGTCTCAGATGTACAACACAGAAATCTACTTCCCCTGCAGACCACGAAAACATTCAGTGAACCTACTGCATGTGAGAGCCTTACTAAGACTTCATGCCCCCAACCCCCCTTCCATTCTGCAAAGACTCATTTTGCAAAAAATTCGAAAAATTTCATGGGTTTGGGGGCCAATAGCAGTCCAAAACTTGAGTCCAATATGATTCAATATTCAAGAGGAACGCATTTACTGAAATTCCCTCTGTTGTCTAGATTAATCTGCTGTTGTTTTTACAGTTTCTAAATGAATGACCCAATTTACTACAGATCTAAGAAAGAATGTGTGGCTGCTTAATTCCTGGGAATAAAAACCCTATGAGATAGAGAGGCAATTAAAAAAAACCCAAAACACCATAACCCCACAACCCAAACATCGTCTTAGCTTGTAGTTTACCTCATTGCTACCAGATTTTTTTATAGTCCAGTCAGGCAGGCAGCACGTTGACACAGCCCAGACTACGTGTTCTTACAGGAAACAGGAGCATTTTTAATTAAACAAATTTACCTCCTTTTTCATAGTGACAAGCCTACTGCAATTTACACTGCTATTCATTCTCCTTAAAACTGAAGTTCTTATCTTTTGTCCCAGCCAAGGGCTTTTGTTCTCAAATGCATAATTTTCTCCACCTGCAGTATTTGCCTTCGTTAACAAGAGCAGTATCATATAAAGACTTTTTCTTAATTTTCCTTACAAATTATGTGTTTAGTTATACCTCATAGCAATACTCTGGTCATTTTTTGTTTCAGCCATTGTAACAGGAAGCAGCTTCAAGGTGATACTCTGCTGCAGCCCAGCAGTACAAATGCAAAATTAATTTATGGCCAGTTTCAGTTTGAACTGAAGATTTCTACTGAAACTGCTTTTACTTCTCCCCCTTCTCTTCAGAGTAGTAGATTTTATTCCCATATCTCAGTTTGCAATCCTTTCTATTTAGGCCGATTAGCAGTATAAGTGGAAATACATGCTATTTTTGCTAATTATAAAAGGAAGAAAGTTTATTAAGTGCAAAGCAGAATGTGTTCGTGAGCTGCTAAATAATAAACTCCATTTAACAACAAAACATACCTGACAGCAGAGAACACAGGACATGGTCTACAGCAGGACAGTTTGATGGGTGCCATTGAGCATTATTCTCACCTTTATTTATATTTGAAGATGGATTAGTTTAAAAACTGCTTACATTTTGTGTGTGTTCTTGAAGAACGACTTCCCGCCCAGAACAGATCTCAATGGAGCACCAAGGCTGCTTGCAAGCTTAGAGAGTCTTCATGTGGACACAATTCTAAGGTGGTCTCAGAGCCCTCCCTTGATGTTAAGTCTGTCTCTATGTTTTCTAGAGAATTTCTTTGGTGGCTAGAATATTTTCCCCAAAGAAACACTTCACATGAGTTTCTGCTGAATATCAGTGTAATCAGTGTAATGTTCTGAAACTGCATGTGCACCAAAACGAATATGGACAGTAGAAATGTAATTCTGAAGAGTAACAAGGGCATGGAAATATACCAGGTGATCTCTTTGGTCAAAACATCTCCAGTGAAGAATGTGAACACTTGAACTGCTTACGAAGAATTCTGCAGGCAGTATTTAGTGCGTAGTTCCTGGTCGAAGCTTATTTAAGAAATATGCTTTTGCCCTGCACACAAACCTACACAGAAGCAGAACTTGTCAGATTGACACTGAACTGTTCCTTGAGCTCAGGGCTCCACTTTCACACCTGTTAAGTTCACAACAAAACTCCTCCTGGTTTCAGTGCTGAAACATCAAGTCTTTGCTTTGGATGGTGTGTGAGGACCATTTTATTAAACATGCTACGACTTACTGCCAAGGTAGACTTTTCCATCCAGCTGTTGAGCCGCTTCATGAAGGTAAAAATTGTACTTATGCTGGGCCTGAGAGAATATGATCATTTGACTGCTGAGTTATAGAAGAAAGAGGTCCACTAAACTCAAAAAATAGATTATGAGTTTGATTTGCTGAAGAAAATGTGAGCTAAAGGGCATCTGGTCTAGTAGTGTAAAAATAAAAGTGAATTTGACAGTGGTGGTGTTTGTTGGCAAGTCAGAGAGAAAACTGCAGAGGAATTCTGACCTCAATGAACTGAGTTTGTCATGATGCCATTTGTACTGTATTTTCCCCCTTCAGAATCTCCATTGGATGGAGGTGTCTCCAAGGGACTGTGCAAGATATGCATTGCCATAGAGAGAAGGACTGTGATTTTCCATCTATTAACAGATAGATCTTAAGCACCTGAGGTAAGAGAGAAAAATGGCAATGAACGTCTCCAATTGCTCAAAGCTTTGTTCATCTGTACTTTATTTTTCCAGTTACATTCACACTGGATGTATTTAATTGTTCATTTGAAAAGTGTATTTCTTCTCAGCTGATGTTGGCAGGGGTGGAATTCTGTGTGAGGCTGCAAAGGCTCACAGCATCGCTAGCTGCAAATTTCATTCCTCCAGCCAACTGTCCCTTTCATCAGCATTAAAAATCCTGAAGGACCAACCTTCTCAGACAGAAATCACTGTGTTGTAATCTTCTGCAGTAAGCTCAGGCCCAGTATTCTAGGACAAGCCTAAAACAAACTGTTCTGAAAAATACCTTTTAAAAATTAATTTTCCAAACTCTAACAAATTTGTTTGTAATAGTATGTAGTATTTAAATCTGAGGAGGGCTCCTCTTCAGTATAATGTACACACTTTATCTAGTGAATTTAACCAATTAAGTCACATCAAAACATTACAAATTTCAGACTTGTTAGCAAAGAATATTATATTGGAGCCAGATGTTCAATTAAACTATTACTACAACCCTTGACATGTTTTTTTTGCTCTCCTGAAATGCAAAACCCCAAATCCATCCTAAAACCTCTTCTGTATCCCATGATGTTAGTAAATACAGAAGATTTAGCAAGCAAGTTGAATATATTTCAGAACATAGGCAAAATGCTTATGTTTTTCTGTACGTTCCAGCCTATTAGCTGCTGCTTAGGGATTAGCATATGAAAGCAATGTCTCCTTTGATTAATTTTCTTTAAATTATGCTGTTTCTAGGAAACATTTTAATATGAGAGTGATATTACCAGTTTCCCTCTCTACCTTGCTTAATGAAGGAAACAAGCCCAAAGATCACTCTAAGCTGTGCACAGGCTTTTGCGAAAAACATTTTGCAGGCTATCGACAGCTAGAGGAGCTTGAACTGCCAGGATTCATTTTTCTTAGAAAATCTGGAATAAATGCATCACAAAGTTGTTCATTTAAGGTAAGTGTATTTCTGGGCTTAAAAGTAAACCTGACCTGAAAACAGTATTCATGAATCATAGTCCATGGACATCTGTGCCAGTAGTGAGGCAAAGCTGAGCAAAAATACATTTGCAAATTCCCTCCTTACCTCTATTTCATATAATTTAACAAATATTTATTAGATTTTTAATGGATCCAGTAAATCATGCCAAAAGATGCCTGTGGAACTAATTTTCGTAGAATCATTAAGGATGAAAAAGACCTTTAAGATAATCAAGTTGAAGTAATTAGATATTAATATTTCACTTAGTATTTTGCAGTATCAGTACTTAAAATAACATCTCCAAATTGCTGAGGAAATATGGAGGAAGTCATCACCAAAGACAACGGGGTGATGTTCATACAGCAATGAATCTCTTGCTTAGGGGTCTGGGCACCTGATGATCACAAGGGTGCTACATCCCAGCAGCGCACGCTCACTCCAGTATCGCTGAGCTGAACTGGTGGTGTTCACACGTGGGTGTTGCAACACAAGCCTTCTCTAGCTGCTTGGAATTGCGTTAGTTTGGGGTCAATGTACTGACGAAAAACTTCTCCAGAGAGCAGACTACCACCAAGCACTTAAGCTTGAGGCAGTCAGGAAGGCTGTTGTCTGAGTATAAGCAGTGGAAACCTCTCATCTTGTTGACTAGAGGAAGAGTGTGATATCCTTTCTTGACTTGCAAGCTGGTAAGGAGAGACTGAGCACCACGGCGTGTATTGGGACAGTCCCAGCCATTTCATGGGTAGGGCCTGTTCCACTCGTACTGCTTGTTAAAATCAGCCTAAACTTGGGACACTTTGAGTTCTGGGTTTCCAGGGCTTCTTTCTTACTGACTGAGTTTTTCAAATAAAGAGGAGATGGGATGATAGCAGTATCCAGCTGGATGCGGAAGGAGAGCGTTCTGCATGTGTCGCTGTTTTTGTTTTTAATTTGGTTTTGCGGTTTCGGAGGCAGCCCAGTCTCGGCCTCTGCTTAGGCTCAGTGCCTAATTGTAGGGTCTCTGCTGATTGCACTGGTTGACAGCAGTCTAGGAAATTGTTTAAGTGGCTGGAGTCCAACTTCCCAGGACCTCCAGAGACTCTCCTGATCAGTTGTTGCTCTAGACAGTGTACCAATAAAGGCTCGCCTTCCATTAAGAGCTCTGCTGGTACCTTGTATCTTAAATACCTCTGGAAAAGGCTGGGCATACTCCTGGGAGTAGGCTTCTACCCTCCACTCAGCACATCAGCTCTCTCAAGGCACTCATGCTGTGGTCTTGCAGCCAGAGGGGTTCTGCCTGCTGGGTGTTTTGCAGAGCTGCTGGAGAGGACAGAAAATGAAAAATCACACTGCCTTTGTGTTTCCTCTCTGAAACAAACTGCTTTACCAGTCTTTGATAAAGTATTTGCACTGCACAACTGCTGGTTAGAGGCTGAAGGCTGGCCCATTACACTGCACAGAGAGCAAAAGGCGATTGGTAGGTGCCAGGCACCGTGAGCAAGGGAGGAACTCTCCTCCAGATGCCTGCTGGGACTGATTCTCAGAAGCTGTACTATAAATGGCAGAATAACATTTAGCTATCTTAGACATCGTTTGGATAGAGGATGCCCACCAGGTTTGTGGTGTGCTGCTCAGGGAAGGTGAGAAGAAACACAAGTCCTCAGTCACCTTTGATCCTATGGCAGTCATGTCACTGAGGTGCTACTGAGCAGTAAGATGAAATTCTTGAGGGACAGAGAATATGGTTCAAAAAAACGTATAGGAAACAGCATTGCCTGCTGGTGACCTCTGAAGAGTTTTATTTAATTGGCCTCTTCATAAGGGAAAACTAGCAGCCATTGATGTAAATTCATTGCTCTCCCTCCTTCTTTGCTCTGCTAGAAATTACTGCAACTGATTTTTTTTTAAATGAATACATTATTTGAGTGAAAGCACTGACGGATCAGAGCTGGAGTGCTTTCTACTCCCACTTCACACATTGTTTTAAAGATTCTTGCATTGATCGATGTTGGCAAAATTATGCGTGGTTGTTTCTTGCACCGGTTTTAGGGCTGCAGTTACCTCATGTTGTTCTGTGGTATTAAAGCAAGCTGCAATGCAGTTATACCCAGCATCCATGTTATTGTTCTAACCACCAGCAGAAAAGCGACGGGAAACGTCCTCAAATCAACTTTTATTCTAGAGAGCAGTACCACAAAGAGATGGCTGCACAGCCAGGATCCACTATTTATGAGACTTTATTTGATTCTTTTAATTTCATTTCTTCCAGTTCAAGCAGAAATCTCTGAACCAGAAATCAAAGAAAATTTGATTACAGAAGTACCCGAATGCAATATTTTTTAACCAAAATATTTCCCTCACTCAGCAGCTGCTCTAGGGGACCATAATGTCCTTGTTGCCAACAACAAGGTCTGGGGAGCAGTGAGGGAGCCCACAGAGTGTCTGTCTCTTGGACATCCCTGCTATACATGTTGCTTCAGAGCAGCCCAGAACTTCCAGCTCCTCCATCTCAGCTCTTTCACAGGAACACTGGCATTTCTAAGAGCCTCATGTCATGCCCTGATTTAGGGATTTCAGGAGTACTTTAGGGATTTTCAGGAGTACTTTAGAGTCTGGAGCAGAGTGTGGTCAGGTTCTGCACCTTCAATTCAATAACTCAGTGCTCAAGAGCCCAGAAGAGTATTCAGGAAATCAAAATCTCAAAGTAAGTGGGCAAGAGCGAAATATCAGGCTTTCTCACATTTCTACATTACTTGTTGTAGGCTTTCTGTACACAGCATTTTAAATTATTTAGATCAGAACAGAATATGCATGCCACAAACTTGGAATGTTTATGCAGTCTTAGTTATATCAGACACAGCTTTTTATTTTCAGTGAGATTTATAAAACAAACCAGTTACCTCCAAACACAGCACAGTAGCATTCATTCATCTTCTCTGAATAATTCCAACTCCTGCCTAGCAGGGTTGACTTTGATTTTAATGGTAATTTTGAAGAATTGATTTAATTTTGGTTTTCCTGTGCAATGCCTAGGCTGCAGGTGTCTGACGAAAATATTCCCAAGGTAAATTTTACTACTCACAGTCCCTGTGTTCCCACTGCAAATTGCCTTTTTGTGCTGTAAAGGGTGATATAAAAAGAAAAAAAAAAAAAGGCATTGGGAGCGATCTGAACATTTATTTATAATAGCACTGTACATTTAATTCCTCTCTTCCTGGTGACATTCTCAGATGTATAAAGTGACTGTCTCTCTTCCAGACGCTTCCAAACAGCTCAGAGAAGTCCTTTGTGCAACTCATTCCTACCTTACAATAAGCATGATAGACTGATTAGACTAATAGTTGGCTTGGATTATGACTTACAGGCTGTCCTACTTTAATTCAGATGCATAGACTATAGAGTGTAAGAACCATATAATTACACAGATTCTTTCTTAGAAATTGCCCAGCAGGGATGGATGATCCCCATTGAAATTTTCTGTTGCAAATTATAAATATATGAGCATAACTGCAGTTTCAACATCTCTCTGCGTTTTTTTTTGCAGCTGAAGAGTATGTCTGTAGGCCTCAGGATACATCTGCGTATCTCTGAACTTACCTTTTTTCTGTGTGTTAAGAATTTGGCTTTAGAGCTGAGTTTACACTACACAAGACTCAGAGATATAACAGTACTGGTCTCTGCTGCTGTCAAGAAAAGTCCTCCAAATGCCGTAGGACTGAGTTTTGAGTAGTTTTGATGCTGTTTAGAAATTCAGAAATAATTTCAGAAATTTCAAGGCAAAATCCTATTTGTAACGATGAGAACTTTACTGACTCCACACTGTAAAATTACTGGATATTCTGTTCTTCAAATAATGCCTGAACATATATTTTTTTCTTTCTCAGACTAAAATGTTAGTAAGCCAACTGTCAAGCCTGCTTCAAATTGATTTAACCTGAAGTAACATCTTTTGTATAATCAAGTTATTTCATAGCTGAGATTCAGGACTTGCTTGTTGTTTTCATCTTCTGGTGATTTTAATTTTCGTTCCAGGCACAGAGGAAGCAACACTTTTACCTATTCTTTATCTTTTCAAGCTGCTTCTTTGAGCTGAAATCCCTCCAGACAATTCTTAAAAGGACAGATCCACTTTACTTTAAAAAAAAAAAGCACGGTATTTTTGTCCAGATAATTCCCAACAGTTATTTAACACTTATGAGTTTCTTCTTTTTTTTTTCTTTGTTTTCTCTTTGTTTTCTTTCCATTCAGGCCTGCTCTGGCCATTTCTGTTACATTTCAGATGAGGGAATGTTGAAAATCTGAGGTCGGCTCTCAGGTTCCATTGAGAGCGGATTGTGACATCTCTGTTCATCAGATGCACATAAGGCTCACAGAACAAGCTCTCTTCACCTCTTCTAGGATTTCCAGGCCCTGGAAACACCTTAGTAGTGGTCTATGTATGTGATCCAGGGATCTATGCATGTGATCCAGGGATCTATGCATGTGATCTGTGCATGTGATCCAGCTGCTCATGCACTGGGTCAGCCACTTTGATATCCACTGTATCAGCAGGCCACTGTTAACTGGATCTTGGTTTTAAGTGTAGTTGCTCTGGAAAGAATGACAGCTAGTTCAACTGCAAGTGAAAAAGAACCCAACAAACAAAATCAACAGACAGGTTTGAACTTTTGGGGGGTGACTCCGTTTGTTTAGGCGTATGAAAATCATTTGTTCAAGGTAAAATAAACTTGACAACTTTTATCCTTCTCTGCGTAGCATATAATAGCATATGATAGCATAGTGCATTAGGCAAACAAAAGTCTACTTCTAAGTCAGGAGCTAATTCATTTAAAGATGTACACAGCGGGTCACAGCTTGAGGAGGTAAAAGGATGCCATGGTCTGTATTTTCATAATAGCTCTGTGATGGCTTTTTCAGTGCCCAGGACCTGGATTTCCCTGCTGGACTGCTGGGTTCTGGCATGGATAGACTTCAGAGAAGTTCAGGAATATACTCCTGGATCCTTACTACTTATTTTGATGTTGACCTAGAGAACAGCTTGTGCTTACTTTTACATAGAGCTGTAATCAGGAAGGCAGCCTAGTTTGTAGGTTTGGCAGATAACTGGCTTGTTTCCCTCCTCCTCCTCCTCCTCCTCTTCAACCGAATCTAAACTCTCAGCATCTCATGTAATACCCTCTGCTCATTCTTCTTTTAACTCTGAACGATTTCAAGGTAGGTACAAGTTTGCCCAAAATTCCATCATGACAACTTCTGGAATTGAGTACTACTGACACAGATTGAGCCATCATGAAGGGAATCCCAGACACACACCGAGAATACAAATTCTCTGTCATGCTAATGTTCTTTCTCCTGGTGACGTATTCTAACTCCTTCCCTCACCCGCACCTCAGACTCCCACTCTATAGAAGCTTCCTTTGTGCACCATTACTCACTGCTTCTGCCTGCCAAAATAAACCTACCTACATTTTCCTTGTTATCATATCTGTGATGGCCCTGAAATTCTCTTCAACTTGCTTTATTTGAGTAGTTCATCTCTCTTCACTTATCTCCTTCTTTGCTATTAGAGAGTATTCATTACAGGGCTTGAGAGGTCAGGAAAAGTTATGTGTGCCCTTGCAATCAACTGTTTATGAACAGGTAAAATTTTTGCAAAGAGCTGTGCTTGATATTAAGCCATTTCAGGGTAGCTTTAGAAACTGTGCAGCTTTCGTGAGTTTTTCTTTGCAGTTTGGTGGTAAAGCAGAGCTATATCCAGCAAAACCGAGATGACTGCAATGAAATGAGACTCTGAAATTTCGCCAGTCATGTGGTTTTGAAAGCAACTTACGATTATGAGAGTCCTGCCTTACAGATTGCAAAAAAAGGGGCACATAATTAACTTAGTGAATATTTCCTTTTAAATATTATGAAAATTTGTTCTCACCTCATTCCCAAGGAACATCCTTGAGTGTTTAAGCTGAACTGCAAACAGTTGTTGAGATGTAAGTAGATAGAAAGTATGGACTCTTGTAATAACACAGCTACAGTAGTCTCAGTGTTGGAGTCTAAGAAATAGCATTCTCAGAAGATACCGGTGGGATCTGTATTACCCTTTTTTTAATTCCTACTTCTTTTTCTCTTGCAGAGCTAGACCTTCCAAACTTAGGGAACACGATCTGAGATCACTGACCCTTCTGTAAATTCACACACTCCAAGTCTCCTTATGGTGAAGGAAAGGTGGTCCAAGACACAATCTAAGCAGCTCATCTGAGATCACTGGAGATTTCTGGCTTGCAAGTCACTTTAAGATGACTGAATGTAACAGCAGCTTTGCTTTGAAGGAAGTTCTTGCTGTCACATCTCAACCAGCCCAGCAGACTACGTACTTTAGGCAAATATTCAGACAGGCTGCATGTGAGAAAAGTTGCTGCACTTAGTAATAATTTTGTCTGGTTCTGTTTTAGAAAGTAGATGGGAAAACAGAATGAGGGGTGAGCGTCCGGAATAAATCTTGCACCTTCCTGAGCAGGATCTGCAAGATCTCACAGCAGCAAGTATAGATTTACCCGCTGAATGCAGCGTGTGGGGAGAGGGGGAGCTAATTAAGGAAACCTCCGACCTTATCCAATATTTAACCAATATTTAACGGACGAGGGCGGCGCTCACGACGCCGGTCCCGGGGTGGGAACACCGCCCAGGGCTGGAAGCTGCCAGAAGCGCTTGTTTTGCTGACGTTACATCGCCCCCTGGTGACAAGAGCACTCCAACCCGCCATGTGCCACCTTTTCGTCGCCATCCCCTCCACTTGTGGTCACTGTGCTGACGCCGAGCCCTTCTCAAACCCCAGGCTGCCTCCGTCCACGCAGCCGTGCCCGCCTGTTCCCGCTCCTGCCAAGGCTGCAGCCGGGGGAGGGAGGGGAGAGATGAGCTATTGGGAAATGGGGCTCAAATGCTGGTGATAACTTTCCTGGAAGAATTAAAAGTATTAGCTTTGGCCTAGAGGATGATGGTCTCGGTGCTCAAAACTGCTTGCTGTCCTGCCCTTTTAACTTTAGGATCTTTTTCCTCCTTTGTTCAGCTTTGAAGATGGCCTTCTCCACATCCTCCGGTGTCACCAGTTTTTCCCCTAGCAGCAGGGAAAAGCAGAGCTGGGGAGCAGACAAACATAAACAAATGCTCTGGCGGGGGATTTGGACTAGATGATCTCCAGAGGTCTCTTCCAATCCCCTGATTCTGCGAAATCATCATTTAAGCACTTCACAAAGCAGCACTTAATGTTGGGACGAATAATTGTCTTACTTTCATCAATGTGATTTTTTCATCTGTGTAAAAAGGCATAAATAACATAAGAAATTAGGAGAAAAACAACAAAAATTACGCAGTTCTGCTTATATGTAGATCACAGAGGATGGCAAACTACACCAACAGAGAGAGACAGAGCCCAAGTGAAGTGTGAAAATCTGAGTGCAAGGTGACTCATTCTGATTACCAAGAAAACTCCTAATGTTTTGTATTTCTTCTGAAAAAAAAATCAAACAGCCTAGTACTTTAGCATGTGAAATAAAGAAATGAGTCGAACTTTGAGGTGTCTACATGAACCACTAGAACCTTAAGACTCTTAAGATCGTGGATATACGGGAAAGAGACTTAGAACTCAGATATAGTAAGTCAGTGAACTAGTTACTTTTGCTGAAGACATCTTGTTATCTTTAAGGTTGAAGGGAAAAATCTTTGAGGGTTGGAGAGTTACTTCCTGTTAGAAGTACAACTATAGGTGTAAAATGTATTTATATATTCACTTATGGTTTTCTCTAGATAAGGAGAAGTGTGGAAGTTCCTCATGTTAACTGCACTTCCGTTTGAGCACGTTAATTACAGTTAGAAAGTCAGCATGATAAATCTTATTAACAAATATCACCATATTTTGGATATATAGCTTAGTAAATCATAATTTTTTTTAAAAAATATTGATCTGAGCCCCAGAAAACGTCACATATGGTAACATATGACTAGCAATGTTTAGCTGGAAGGATTTCCTGGAAATATCAGCAAATCATCTCTCTTTCAACCTATCGAAAGTTCCTGTAAACACCCGTCAGTACAATGCTCAGTATGTCCACTGCTGACCCAGCTTAAAACAATGGTCAGTGTTTAATATGCCCTTTGGGAAATCAGAGCAAAAGAAGCCCCATATTTGGAGTAACTGTACAAGCACAAGGCTACCACAGAAGATGGCTGTATTGTGAGGAAACAATATAGAAAAAAAACCCAAACCAACCCACAAAACACCGTTCTTGGAAAAGATTTGTTCTAGACTTAAATGAACTAAGAAGAAATCGTCATCTATGAACAATATTACTTATGTTGGCTTGAAAGAGAGACACATCTGTGCACTTCAAAAGGGCACAAATAAGTCATATTGGAGAACTAAAATTTTGTTACATAAAATAATCGTGGAGCAGTGAGGGCAGAGCTATGGCTGTTCAGGAAATCTACATAGTGCTACAATTCCTACATGTACTGCTTAATTTTGCAAGTTCTGCTTTATTTTAACAGCAGCTCATAAACTCAACCTATAAAAAAAGTATAAGAAAGCAAAATTCTGTTTCACAACTTGCAGGTCTTAAAGGCTCTCCTGGAAAGCATTCAAAATATACCAGTCACAAATGCACACGGTTTGACCGATCAGTAATTGGAGTATTACATTTCAAAGAGGTATCCCTGAAAAACAGCCTCTTCTCAGAAAGAGAGCTTTAAGTATCTACAGATACACTGTCTGTGTATCTGTCCCATATCTTTGTTCATGAAGCCTAGCCATGATATCTGTTTACAATCCCATTTTTTATAACTAATTGGAGACGATATTTTTTATCCCTGCCGAAGAAGATGAGAAAATTGTCTTCTGTAAGATACCTTGATGATTAAAGATGAGTGGGATGAACCCTGTCCATGATGAAGAGTGGACGGATGATCACAGGCTCAGAGAGGCTCCAGGGAGCCGGGTGAAAGTCACCAGCACATCAGAGCTTGGCTGGTGCTGTGGTGCTTTTCTCAAGATCTGTCTCCAGACGTTATAGCGGTTTAGTAGTTGAGGCCAATCATGGAGGAAAAAACACAATCATGAAGGAAAAAACCGCCACTCCCAAGGTTTTCCTGACGCAGGGAGGCGCTGGCAGAGCGGGGAGGCCCACCCTCGATGCTGAGGAGGCGCAGGCGGTGGAGGGAGATGTAAAAGGCCGTTAATGGTCAGTCCTCACAGAGAGAGGCTTCGGAGCCTGCCTGGCTAGAACTGGGGGCGCAGATCCCGGCAGACAGAGGGTTTCCCGAGGCAGGGAGGCACTGGGGGAGCAGAGAGGCCTGTCCAGAGCCGGCAGCTCTGGCAAGGGATGTTAACCACGAGTGCTGTGTGCGGGTCTGGGCCCCTCACTGCGAGAAAGACCTTGAGGGGCTGGAGCGGGTCCAGAGGAGAGCAACGAGGCTGGGGAAGGGACTGGAGGGAAAGTGCTGTGAGGAGAGGCTGAGGGAGCTGGAGGTGTTTAGCCTGGAGAAGGGGAGACTCAGGGGGGACCTTATCACTCTCTACAACTGCCTGAAGGGAGGGTGTAGTCAGGTGGGGGTCGGGCTCTTCTCCCGGGCAACCAGTGACA
>NW_009708866.1:30607-31475 GCF_000703405.1 Apaloderma vittatum
CTGGATCTCAGGAAGCTCTTTGTCACAGAGAGTGTGCTGAGGCACTGAGATCAGTCCCGGCAACTGGGAAGTCCTACGGCAGTGCATCCACTCGTAACTGATGTCTCTGAAGTCGCTGCAAGAGGGTCCAGCTTTTATACTATTAAATAAACAACCTTGCATATCTTCAAACACGGGAACATCTGGTGTTGTTCGCTCCATTGGATTCCTCCCACAGCTTGGCCAGGGGTAAAGGAAGAATACAAGAGAGTCTCCCTACCTATTTTGGTCCTTAATCACGTATTTCTCACCCAGGCCAAGGCTCTGCTCTCATGGTCTTGTAACATACTTCTAACAAAACAAGAGGCAGCTAGTTTCCCAGCCTTGCACCTGGCCTTTAGCTAAAGAAAGATCACTCTGCTGGTTCCCACCGCACATTTAGTTTTACAGCAACGCTTTGATAGATTGGCATGAGAATATATATATACATATGCTTAAAATAGATGATCAATACATCACATATGTGATGAAAACTATATAGTCTGGAGTTGTGAGGTTCATTGATAGGTCAACTCCAGTGCAAGGCCTATGATTTAGGCCCCAGCACTACAGGCCTACCCCCGTTGCCCACAAAGTGTTGGACAGACACTCACAGGCAGAGGTTTGGTTAGAACAAGTCAATTTATGGCATCTTCGCATTGCATAAAGATCCCAGAGGGGATCAGCTCTTTCCAAGAGGACGGGTGGTCCTATCCTCTCAGAGGGAGAAGCAGGAGCCTCTCTTGCAATGGCATCTTCAGCTGGATTGAGGGAAGAGTTCCCCAAACTCTGGTCCTGCTGAGCTCCTCTCACATGCTGTTATCTCCATGCCTGCTGGGCTCAGATCTGT